>NW_028317716.1:600000-821996 GCF_055824585.1 Amblyomma mixtum
TGTGGCTTTAGTCCAAATTAAAGTTATAACAAGGCCAACTGCGCAGAGAGCGGAACTTCAACAGATCCATGTGGTCGGATTTGTTTATAAGTCCTTTCAGGAAAAGTGCTCTATAGAAATGCACTAAAGGTTACAGAAACCACTCGTACATTTCCTAAGTTCGCCAGTTATATTACCGGCATTATTAGACAGTGAATTTAGTTTTGTAAACTTCGCTAGTCGTAATATAACCTGTATTATATTTGATATTTTAGTGATGTATCGAAGTATCGACGATACAGTATCGAGTATCTGTATCGAAAATCTATTTCCGTTCTCTATCTTGTATCGGTATCGGAGATACAATTTTCAAAGGTATCGAGTATCGTATCGAAGATACTATTTTGAAGTATCTTGCCGAGCCCTGGGACTCGTTACTTCTAAATCTATTCTTTAAATGGCCGCCGCGGTGGCAAAGCGGTTATGGTGCTCGGCTGCTGACCCGAAAGACGCGGGTTCGATCCCGGCCGCGGCGGCTGGAATTTCTTTGGAGGAGAAATTCTAGAGGCCCGTGTACTGTGCGATGTCAGTGCAAGTTAAAGAACCCCAGGTGGTCGAAATTTCCGGAGCCCTCCACTACGGCGTCTCTCATAGCCTTAGTTGCTTTGGGACGTTAAACCCCATAAACTAAACTAAACTAAACTATTCTTTAAATGGTTATATCTTTCGTACTGAAACAAGATCAAAATTCTCAAAATATGATTTGAATCATCTACCCGTCTAGTGTACGTTAGCCTTAACACTAATGTAGAACTTTAAACACTCGTTAACGTTAATCCTTAATCAAATTGCTGTATTGCTCATTTATATATTCATAACTAATGGTATAACAGAAAGCATTTAATTGAATTTAATAGTGTGCGAATTAAACGTAAATATATGTTCTGTCCTTTTACTCAGTATACAGAGAGAGGCGACGATTTTATACGTAAACCCAGCCTATCCAACGTCCTACACGCTCAGGGGCGGAGAAATTGCTGGCTGCGGTGCGAGCTCTTTTTCTACCAAATTCGATGCTACAACAATGACGTTTATGATCTGTAAGAACACCAAACCCCTTCCATCGAGTTTTTTTTTTTTTTTTCTCTAGAAGCGATGCATGAGCAGAAACTGAGTCGCGCTCACTGGCACCAGTTTATCTGCAGCTGTCGAGCGCGAGCCCTCGGCGGTTGGGCTGCACCCAGCAGATACCCGTGAGTGAGATGACGAGAGAGTCGCTACTTCCAGGATCACAGGGCTTGGCGTCTTCATGTCTCGGCCGCTGCATATTGCCACGTACCATTGTAGCGTCCGTTCGTTCCCGCTAGGCCGCAGAAAAGGGGTGTTATCATTTTTGTTCGTGACGCGAGAAGCGACCGGACTTATCTCGATTGTTCACAGCCATGAACAGCTGCATCTACGTGTTTCTAGGTTACTCCAGATGATGTCGACCTTTTATCTCGAAGTTTCCTTGCCGGCTTTAAATTGAACGATGCCGCGAGCAGCGGGCATTCGTAGATCGACGATTGACGAGCACGCTTGTTGCTTACGCCGCCACTGCATTACTGCATTTTTACTGCATTACTGACGTGCTCAGTGCTGCGTCACTGAGGATGTGCTTGACTGATCAGTGCATTAAGTTCATCTGTTTTGTTTTGTATTTTCTATGTTAAAACAGAAAAAATAAACTTCTCTTTCTACGCCGCCACCGAGTAATTCAGTTCTTTTGCGGGCGCAAGTCAGCCCAAATAAAGAGCTTCGTTTGAAAGTCTTTCTGGTGTCTTCCTGACCGCTGGACTGCCGTCACTACAACGTGACATCTGGTGGAGGTGCTGGGTAGCTTCCATGTTCCGGACACCCCCTACAAGTCGTGACGCGATCCCTCTGAGTCATTCACCGCAGGACCTGAGCCCAGTCCACCGCGCAAGCCGACGTCTGCTAGGGGACGCACCTGAGTTCGGGATTCTGCCGGACCCTACCCGGAAGCGAAAAACAGTAGCAAAGTCCACCATGAGCCTGCCCCAGGCGACGACTCCAATCATTCTTCAGCAGCCCCGGGTGCCACCAACCTTCGACGCTGCGCCTGGCGCCGACTCTGAAGAATGGCTGGAACAGTTCGAACGTGTGGCTGTCTTCAACAACTGGGTTGATGCTACGAAACTTAGGTACGTCTTCTTCGCCTTGGAGGGACCAGCAAGAATCTGGTTTGAGAATGAGGAAGCTAGCCTCACGAACTGGGAAACCTTCAAGGAGCAGCTTCTGAAGAACTTCACGAACGTCGTGCGAAAGGAGAGAGCCCAGCAGCTGCCACAGTCTCGCATACAACATCCAAACGAGACCGTTGCAATGTACGCTGAGGAGATGAAGCGTCTCTTCCGGCGTGCCGACTCGAACATGAAGGAAGATGAAAAGGTCAAGCTGCTTATGCGAGGAGTTAAAGAGCAACTCTTTGCGGGCCTCGTACGGAACCCACTCAAAACCGTCGCCGAATTCGTCGAAGAGGCATGCACCATGGAAAAAACCCTTGATGCCAGAGCCCGCCAGTATGACCGCCAGCAGCGCTTTTTGTCAGCAAGCTGCTTGGACACAGCTAACAACAATGACCTGCGGGAGGTTATCCGTCAAGTTGTGCGAGAGGAGCTCCGACGATTGCTGCCAACGGGAACGCAGCCGCAACTTTCATCGCTCACTCACGTCATCTGGGACGAAGTTCAACAGGCCTTGGGTGGGACGCCGACACCCACACAGCCTCTGCAGCCCCCAGAAATGACTTACGCCGCAGCTGTGCGCCGTCCTGCCCCTCGGCGACGGGACCCAAGCCCCTATCGCCCTCAGCCAGCTGCGTTGGACCGCCGCCCACTCGCCCCAACCCGCCCGTCCTACGAGCGACGCCCGCAGCCGAGGAAATGCGACGAGTGGAGAACACCCGACCAGCGCCGACCACTATGCTTCCACTGCGGCGAAGCCGGTCACAATCTCCGGTGCTGCCCATACAGGAGAATGGGCATCCGAGGTTTCTCTTACGACGTCCCACGGTCCCGACCCGGCCAGAAACCAGCCGAAATCGAAGAGTTCTTGCGTTGGGAAGAGCACTCAACGCCCAGCCGCCTATCACGTTCCCCGTCGCCATCGTCACCGCGCTTTGTATCTCCTAGCCGAGGTTACGCCGTGCGTGGACGCTCCCCCAGCCCACGAAGGTTAAACTAAATAAAGCAGCCTCTGGAGGTGACGTTGCTTCTAAGCGCAATGACAAAGATCCTCCATCGACGAGTACTCAAGACCATGCCTCAACTACGACGACGACACCGACGACGACGACACCGACGACGACGACACCGACGAGACGACACCTACGACGACGACACCGACGACGGCGACGACACCGACGACGACGACGACGCGGCCAGACTTGAAGCTTTTACCGCTGCCCAGTGAAGTAACGTCGGAGTACGCCCACCGCAGCCTCACTACTGCGCGAAGCCGAGATCGGACACCGAAGACAACGTACAATATGAGAACGCAAACAAGCTGAGGAAATGCTTCGTGACAACGTCATCCAGCCATCGAGGAGCCCTTGGGCAGCTCCTATCGTCCTGGTGAAAAAGCAAGACGGCACCCTTCGCTTTTGCGTCGATTGCCGCCGCCTGAATAGCATTACGAAGAAGGATGTCTACCCCCCCCCCCCCCCCCCCCCCGCATTGACGACACATTGGATCGGCTATGCAACGCTAAGTACTTCTCATCGATGGACCTGAAGAGCGGCTACTGGCAAATTGAAGTCTACGAAAGAGATCGCGAGAAGACTGCGTTCATCACGCCAGACGGACTCTTCGAGTTCAAGGTGATGCCCTTCGGCCTCTGCTGTGCCCCAGCGACGTTCCAGCGAGTAATGGATACGGTGCTCGCAGGCTTGAAGTGACAGATTTGCCTAGTCTACTTAGATGACGTTGTTGTCTTCTCCTCAAGCTTTGAAGACGACCTCAGAAGGCTTCGGATGGTGCTGGAAACGATCAAGTCTTCAGGCCTGACACTGAAACCAGAGAAGTGCCACTTAGCCTACGACGAGCTGCTATTCCTTGGTCACGTCTTAAGCAAGGATGGAGTTCGCCCCGACCCCCGGAAGACGGCTGCGATCGCAGAGTTTCCACAGCCAAATGACAAGAAAGCTATACGCAGATTCCTTGGATTGTGCGCTTATTACCGGCGATTCGTCAAGAACTTTTCGCGCATCGCTCTACCTTTGACCCAACTTACCAAGGCTGACGTACCTTTTAAGTGGGAAAGGCCGCAAGAGGAAGCTTTCAAATAGCTGAAGCGCCGCTTACAGTCCCCTCCTGTCCTCGGATACTTTGATGAAAACGCCGAAACCGAAATTCATACAGATGCAAGCAGTGTGGGCCTAGGAGCGGTCCTCGTTCAGAAAGGTGGTAAACAGGAGAAAGTTATCGCGTACGCAAGTCGTTCACTGTCGAAAGCCGAAGCCAACTACTCGACGACCGAGAAAGAATGTCCCGCCGTTATTTGGGCCACGTCCAAATTTCGACCCTACCTGTACGGACGACCATTCAAGGTTGTGAGCGACCACCATGCTCTGTGCTTGCTTGCCAATTTGAAGGATCCCTCTGGCCGCCTTGCTCGTTGGAGCTTGCGTCTTCAAGAATTGGACATAACTGTAGTCTACAAATCTGGCCGCAAGCATTCCGACGCGGACTGCTTGTCCCGTGCCCCCGTCCACGCAGCACCGGAAGAGGAAGACGACGACGCTTTCTTAGGACCGGTAAGAGCGAGTAGTTTCGCGCAGCAGCAGCGCTCGGATCCCGAGTTGCCAAGCCTAGTTACTTATCTGAAAGGAAAGACCGCATCGCCTCCCCGAGGGTTCAAGCGCCAACTATCGTCCTTCGTCGTTCACAATAATGTCCTCCTGAAGAAGAACTTCGCGCCCAACAGGACAGTGCATCTTCTTGTCGTGCCCAAAAATCTCAGGCAACAATTATGCAGGCATGCCATGATGAGCCGACTGCAGGGCATCTCGTGATTGCTCGCACGTTGCACCGCATCCAGGAGAAGTACTGTTGGCCACGATTAGCTGCCGATGTTTCCCATTAGGTGTAAACGTGCCGTGAGTGTCAGCGACGCAAAACGCCTCCGACTAGACCAGCCGGACTCCTGAACCCCATACCGCCTCCAACTAAGCCCTTTCAGCAAATTGGGAAGGACCTGCTCGGCTTCTTTCCGACTTCATAATCGGGTAACAAATGGATCATTGTGGCCACCGACTACACGACCCGATACGCCGAAGCAAAAGCGTTGCCTAATGGTACCGCAACAGAAGTCGCTAAATTTTTTGTCGAACAAATTATCGTGCGACACGGCGCCCCCGAAGTGCTCATCACAGACAGAGGAACGGCGTTTACAGCGGAGCTGACGCAAGCCATTCGCAACTACAGTCAGACAAGCCATCGGGGGACAACCGCCTATCATCCACAAACCAACGGACTCACAGAGCGTCTGAACAAGACCATCGCAGTCATGCTCTCCATGTACATCGACGCCGAACACAAGACATGGGACTCCATTCTGCCCTACGGGATATTCGCCTATAATACTGCCGTCCAGGAGACAACCAGGTTTACCCCATTCCAGCTGGTATACGGCAGGAAGCCCTCGACAATACTCGACGCAATGCTCCCGCACGTTTCCGACGAAGACAACCTCGACGTCACCGCCTACCTTCATTGCGCCGAGGAAGCCCGTAGACTTGCGCGGCTTCGCATTCAAGACCAGCAGCACACCAACGCCCGACGCTACAATCTGCGCCGACGAGACACGCATTACAAGCCAGGTGATCGTGTTTGGATATGGACGCCAGTTCGCCGCCGTGGATTGAGTGAAAAGTTGCTGCGACGCTGCTTTGCCCGTACAGGGTTCTCCGTCGCATCGGTGACCTCGACTATGAAGTCATCCCCGACGGCACGACAGCATCTCAGCGACGCCGCACACGACCGGAAGTCGTACATGTAGTACGCCTGAAGCCATATTATGAACGCTAAAGGACACTAAGTTTGCATTCTCCGTGTTTATTTTCATATTAAAGCACCGAGACGATGCTTCTTTGGGAGGGGGGTAATGCCACGTATCATTGTAGCGTCCGTTCGTTCGCGCAAGGCCGCAGAAAAGGGTGTTATCATTTTTTGTTCGCGACGCGAGGAGCGACCGGACTTATCTCGATTGTTCACAGCCATAAGCAGCTGCATCTACGTGTTTCTAGAGTACTCTAGATGATGTCGACCTGTTATCTCGAAGTTTCCTTGCCGGCTTTAAATTGAACGATGCCGCGTAGTTCGACGATTGACGAGCACGCTTGTTGCTTACACCGCCACCGAGTGATTCAGTCCTTTTGCGGGCGCAAGTCAGCCCACATAAAGAGCTTCGTTTGAAAGTCTTTCTGGTGTCTTCCTGACCGCTGGGGCGCGATTACGAGTCGCTCAAAATCGTCTCAATCGGAAAGTGTCTCAAAAAGTGTCTCATTTGCCCCGTTCCTATTGGTCGGTCGTGACCAGCGGCCATATTGTTTGTTTGCGTCACCGGCCGACGTCATAAAACGGTCAGAAGTATTGACGTTGCTTACCTAATTATGCGAGCCGATTGAGACGATTTTTCAGGATTGGAACGAGTGGTCTCAAAGCGCTTGAGACAGAAAATGGCGGTTGTTTACATGGCCGGTGGCCGCGCGAGCAGCGGTGTAAGAGGGTGCATGAAGACGGTTTTGACGTGCCGGACGAGTTGTTTCGACGTTTTGACATAGGAAGGAGCACAATGGCTGTGCGACGAACTCGCCGTTGAACTTGGAGGTGTGCGGGTGAGTGCGCGGTCAGTGGAGCGGCAAGTGCCTGTGCGCGCCTTCGCCGCCGGTGGGTTTCAAGACACCGTAGGAAATGAAGTAAACGTCGGCGTAGCCCAACCGACTGTGAGCAAGTGTTTGCGGTGAGTTTCGGAGACCACTGTCAAAGTTAAGTCGCAGAAGGTGCGCGCTTTCCGGCGAGACCCCCAAGACAAGGCGGCGGCGAAGGAGGACTTCCGTCGCATAAACTTTCGCCACCACAGTATCCCCGGCGGCGTCGTCCGAGCATCATCCGAACGGAACGGCAACAACACCAACACGAATATCAAGTGCTTAACCCGTAGCGGGCGCCATGAGTTAGTTACGAGGCGGAAGAGTGATTATTGCCGCAGTGACCGGGCGTTCCGGCTCTTAATTCCCGCAGTGAGATTGCAAGCTCCTAGCAGCTGCACCGGTCTGCTTCCGTATGTCGGCAGTTGCTGCAGTGTGATTATTCATGGTCGCCGGGTATTTTCTGAACAAAAATATATAGAATCACGAATCGCCCTTGGAGCACATTTGCCATCGATAGCAGGCTAGGTGAGTTCATACTGGCGAGTCGCGGAGGTCGCGCGACAGGCTTAAATCGATTTATTACGCTCCCTCCCCGCTTTACATGTGATTCGCAAACCGTAACTAATTGACCGAAATCGGTCGCCTCGAGTACTAGCGCGACGTTTGCAACTCGCCAGTGTGAACTTGCCTTAAAGCTGCCTTCGCCGGTTTTCGAGCCAAGCGCTCCTTGCAAATTGATCTCGGCAGACCCGTAGCAATTACTGCCTTAAAATAGATTTTTCCGCGCACTTAAGACGTCCGCACAGTACCTTGATTCTATGTGGTGTGTAAAAAAAAAAAAGGACAGCCGTCAAACAGCAGATTTTTTTTCTGACTGCCATGTTTACGATGGCTGAGTATGTGCGTGGAGGGATAAGGCTGAATCCATGGCTGAATCCTTTGAATCAGGCGGCAGCTCACGCCACCTAGCCGACGCTACCGACGCTTTTCCAGCGTCAGCGCACCCTCGCGGCAGCAAAAGTGACTGAAGAGGAAACTTAATTGCAAAATTGAGGACATTTCTTCGTTTGCTTCATGTCGTTGAGTTTGAAAGCTAGCTTGTTAGCGAAATAAAACATTCTTCAAATTATTAACGGCGTCTTTACAGCAAAACTTTAGCATACGGTCCTTTATTGCGCAACTAAATGCTTCCTGGGTGGAACCCTACTATTAGACACCACAACCTCGCTGCTAATTGGTTGATTCCGCGGTCAACGACTCGTGGTGTCGTCATTTTGACGTCAGAGTCTCAAAACTGAGACAAAAACTCCTGGACTGGCGCTCGCGCTCCTGGACTGCCGTCACTACAACGTGACAATATTTTCCCCCCTCGCCTCTCTCCGGGCGATGTCCTCGCTGTTTCTAGTGTATCTAGTGAAGCACCCAGGGCCAAGGGAAGAAAGGGACAAACACAGCGCTGAACTAACAACAAACGTTTATTCCGGATGCATATATATATATATATATATATATATATATATATATATATATATATATATATATATATATATATATATATATATATATATATATACTTTAGCGCATTAGAAAATAAAAAATAAACAGGGAGGAGCGGAAAGTTTCAAACCCGGTCACTATGCGCATGCACCTGTATCGCAAGTACATCGATCATATGATATCAGATAGTTGTGCTCTTTCAGCGAGATGGTTACGGAAGGAGTGCTGATAGAATTCACACCAAATGTCATGATTTCAGATGCTTCGATAATCTCTCGTGTAAGTTTATTCTTGTGTTTGGTAACTACGTGGCTGTTTTTGAATACTGGAAAACATGAACACTCACGACAGTGAGTACCTATGTGGCGGACTGCGTTCTTAACGTTGTTTCTATGCTGCCTAAGTCTTTCATTTGGACAACGGACACTTTGTCCGATGTGTGAACCACCACACGTCCACTGGCCTCAATACACCACGTTATCTTGGCATGGCACATACTTCATCTTGTGGTTTTTCTTGCAATCATGACCAGGTTCTGATGAGACGAGGCTTGGGCATGTTGGTATGACATACTTAAGGGAAACAAATAGCGCACAAGAGAAGACGGGACAAGCGAGGAGACACAGACAAGCGCTTGTCTGTGTCTCCTCGCTTGTGCCGTCTTCTCTTGTGCGCTATTTATTTCCCTCAGGTTCTGATCTTGTATCCGGGCCATTTACCCTCGCACACAAGCCACTCAGTCTCACAGGTGCCGATAAAACAGCATAAACTCCACGTTTATTACCTATAATCTTCAAATTCTGGGACAAAACATGGACATAGGGTAGTACTGCCAGATAACTTTGTTTGGAATGATGGACAGCGTTGCCCACTTCAGCTTTTTCAAAATCCCTTCTGCTACACTCGGCTGCTGACCCGAAAGACGAGGTTTCGATCCTGGCCGCTACGGCTGAATTTCGATGGAGGCGAAATTCTAGAGGCCCGTGTACTGTGCGATGTCAGTGCACGTTAAACAACCCCAGGTGGTCGAAATTTCCGGAGGCCTTCACTACGACGTCCCTCATAGCCTGGGTCGCTTTGGGACCTTAAACCCCCATAAACCAAACCAAACCTTCTGCTACTGAGGCCAGAATGTGTAGGGGGTATTTTGCATCTGTTAGTCTATCAACCTGATTTTAGAAACTCTAATCAATCTTGTGTGGACAGGATTTTTTCAAGGCATTTTGAAAGCATGACTCCATAATGCATCCTTTTACGAGCTTCGAATGGGCTGAGCTATACGGAAGTAAAGGCTTTTTACTCCTAGGTTTAAAAGCCGAGCATACATGGTAAGCTCCACTCGGCTGCTGACCCGAAAGACGAGGTTTCGATCCTGGCCGCTACGGCTGAATTTCGATGGAGGCGAAATTCTAGAGGCCCGTGTACTGCTATTGCGACCATTCACAGCCACCTCATATATAATTTCCTGCGGCGAAAGTACGTCAGGGAATATCACGCACAGTCCATTCACTTTCGAAGCGAACCTAGCCTGGTCACAATCTAGTAAATTAAGGCAATAATCTACATATCGGAACACTCTTGCAACTGCATAGCTCATGAGCGATTGTTCGAGTGCCCTTTCAAGCTGAGCAAGAAAGATGTCACTTAGCAATGGAGCGATGGAAGATTATATGTAGATCCCATTTTTTTTAATAAAAACAGTGCCTTCCCATTCTGCATAGGTTGACTGAAGGTACACATGCAGCAGGTCTAAAAAGCCTTCTGCAGAATTGGTACAGGTGTTCTGAAATGCTACCATTCTGTAGTCGTCAATTGCTTCATTAATGCACTTTAACAGCTTGTCATGAGGGATGGAATAATATCGGTCTTTTACATCAATGGAAAATGCGCGGAGTGGCTTGGCCTGGTCTGTTGTTAGAAATTTAATTACTTCTTCAGACTCTGTGCGACGGAATTAGCCGCATCATCAACAGCACCACCGAGTTCTTCTGGCAGCAGCTTCTCCCCAAGCCTCCGAGGGCTTGTCCCAAGAAAACCTGGAGGGACGCTCAATGAACTGCACAATATGGATGGGGTTTACATTCCGGAGGCAGTTCAACGAGTCTTAGCCTTGACCCAAAGTTTGCTGTTGAGCCTTAGATGAAGCCACCGGAACTACTGGCAATGGTAAGGCGCGTGTCCCGACGAGCTGATGGACCAAATGCCAGTAGGTGCGTTTCGGAATGAGTGGATGTTGGGCTGTGCCCGAGAGTACCTGAAGTACATTTGCCAATAGATAAGACCGTTAGATACCTGCGTGAAAATTCTCTAGTATTGTTAACTGCAGGCAAAAAAGGGGACTTGCAGTACTTTCCAAGGATAGCTTCAAGCAAAAAGCAGATGATGCGGTCTGTTCACTCTTCGAGAATGCAGAAGAGCTTGGCTGGCAAAAGCCAAGTTAAAGGGAAAACAGTTGTGTACAAACAGCTGCATTAAGAGGCGCTTTTTTCTGTATTAAAAAGCGCAAAAAATGGAACGTCGACATGTTTTTTAGTGCGAAAACGCACAAAGTACACGTTGCTTTAGGTATGGTCGTTTCTAAGAAGGGCATGCGGCAGAACAGCCTAGGGAAGTTGTTTACGAAATAACCTAGCTCACCTAACTATTGACGACCCTTATCAGGTAAAGAAGTCGGACGGAGTACTTGAATTTCTTAAAACCGGCCAGGCCAAGCCACTCCGCGCATTTTCCATTGATGCAAAAGACCTATATTATTCCATCGCTCACGACAAGCATTACTGAAGGAATTGACGACTACGGCGCGGTAGCATTCTGAATGCCCCTGGCATTTCTGCAGAAAGGTTTTTATACCTGCTGCGAGTGTACCATCAGTAAACCTATGCAGAATGGGAAGACACTGTTTTTATTCAAAAGAATGGGATCTGCATATGATTTAGAATCGCTCCATCGCTGAGTGACATCTTTCTTGCTAAGATTGACAGGACACTCTAACAATCGCTCATGAGCTCTACAGTTGTAAGAGTGTTCCGATATGTAGTTGATTACCTTATTTTACTAGATTGTGATCCGGCTAGCTTCGCTTCGGAACTGAATGACCTGTGCGCGATATTCTCCGAGGTGCATTCGCCTCTGGAAATTGCACATGAAGTGTCAGTGGAGGATCACACGAAGTTACTTGATCTGACCTTATATTTTACTGATTTCCATGTATGCTGGGCATTGAACCTAGGAGTAAAAAGCCCTTACTTCGGTAATGCTCAGCCCATTCGAAGCTCGTAAAAAAGGGCATTGTGGCGTCATGCTTTGAAAATGCCATGAAAAAATCCTGCCCACACAAGATTGATTATAGTTTCTAAAATCAGGTTGACAGACTAGATGATGCAAAATACCCCCTTCAGATTCTGGCTTCAGTAGCAGAAGGGATTTTGAAAAAACTGAAAGTGGGCAACGCTGTCCATCATTCCAAACAACGTTATCTGGCAGTACTACCCTATGTCCATGTTGTGTCCCACAATTTGAAGATTATAGGTAATAAACCTGGAGTTTATGCTGTTTTATCGGCACCTGTGAGACTGAGTGGCTTGTGTGCGAGGGTAAATGGCCCGGATACAAGATCAGAACCTGGTCATGATTGCAAGAAAAATCACAAGATGAAGTATGTGCCATGCCAAGATAACGTGGTGTATTGAGGGCAGTGGACGTGTGGTGGTTCACACATCGGACAAAGTGTCCGTTGTCCAAATGAAAGACTTAGGCAGCATAGAAACAACGTTAAGAACGCAGTCCGCCTCATAGGTACTCACTGTCGTGAGTGTTCATGTTTTCCAGTATTCAAAAACAACCACGTAGTTACGAAACACAAGGATAAATTTACACGAGAGATTATCGGAGCATCTGAAATAATGAAGCTGGGTGCGTATTGTATCAACACACCTTCCGTAGCCATTTCGCTGAAAGAGTACAACTATCTAATATCATATTATCGATTTACACGCATTACAGATGCATGCGCATAGTGACTGGGTTTGAAACTTTCCGCTCCTCTCTGTTTCTTGTGTATTTTCTAAGATGCTAAAGTGTATATATATATATATATATATATATATATTTATATATATATATATATATATATATATATATATATATATATATAAGGAAAGAGTTGAAGTACACTTCTTAGAGAAACATTTATTTACCGACGGTTTCGGACGGTGGACCGTCCTTCATCAGGGTAACGTTGTTTGTGAACAAAGACGATGCACTTGCTCACGGCACCGCACACAGATGGAGAGGGAAAGACGCTCTCCTTTGAGGAAACAAAACAAAACACGTTTCGTGTTTTGCTTTTCGTGTTTTGTTTTGTTTCCTCAAAGGAGAGCGTCTTTCCCTCTCCGTCTGTGTGCGGTGCCGTGAGCAAGTGCATCGTCTTTGTTCACAAACAAGCTTACCCTGATGAAGGACGGTCCACCGTCCGAAACCGTCGGTAAATAAATGCTTCTCTAAGAAGTGTACTTCAACTCTTTCCTTATGTTATCAGCAGTCGAGCAAGTTTTTTCATCGTAGTATATATATATATATATATATATATATATATGCTGTTAGCATCCGGAATAAACATTCGTTTTCAGTTCAGCGCTGTGTTTGTCCCTTTCTACCCTTGGCCCTGTGCCGTTGCGCTGCTTCACTAGATATGTCAAACTAATTCGCCCACTAGTTCATGTTGTACCTCGCTGTTTGCTCGTTGAAGGCGCCGCAATCTTCACTGGGCGGCCGAGCGGTGACAGAAGCCAACATTCTCTCCTATTGGCAATCACGCTGCTTACGCAGGACAAAAAAAATGTTCTGGAGGATTGTGAACAAGATTTGAAAGACCTAAAATATCGTCCCCATCTGAGAAGTGTTTCATAAATTGTCAGAGGTCTTTGACATAAAAATAACCGCAAACTCCATAAGATGCAATAATCTGGCAGGCCACACACTGTTTTATTTTCTCCCTTGTAGTCATAACGGAAAGGTTTTGTGGCCATGTTGGGAACTTCTTTAATTTTTAGTTTTGAACAAAACCTGCGCCGACCTTGACCACTCGGGTTTCATACATAAACGCTTGGCGACCGAGTGCTTCTTGCACACAATGGATGGCAGTCTAACGTTCGCAGTGTGAATTGGTCCGATACTTCGCCTACTCCTGCGAGACGCACCAGGCCACGACAGACGACGGATACGTTTTCGATGTGGATAGAGTGCGGAGGATTGAACAAGGGAATGGAAGCACGTCCACCCAGGGCTACACGCAAAGCAAGCAAGTCCTTCTGGTGCCAGGCCTACTTTCCGACTCTGGATCATGGTTCGCCAACTTCCCGCAGCAAAGCCAAGGTGACTGTATGCTTTAATGCTCTCGCAACTAATTTGCTTAACATGGACATGCTATGCAGCACGTTTCACCGCTTGCATTTGGCGAGTAAAAAAACTCGCGTATTTCGCTTATTTATAGAGGTGACCAATCCACGGTCTACCGTAGCAGACTTGTCTAATCAGCTCCTTGAGTGGGTCGTTGCGTGTTCTGATGCAGGTTTCTTCTCTCTGGCGGGCATTTATATACTGTGCTTTTTAACGGGACAGGGTTAATAATTGCCGTTGTGCAGCAAATCCGGGGAAGTCGCCGTCGAACCTAACTTAACCATCTAGGCCACGTGACCTTGATACTTGATCAACACCTACCCACTACACAGTGAGCAAACATTTATCAACCTTTCACGACATATCTCTGAACGTATGTTTCTTCTAAATCGGCTTATTCTTTCTTACACAAAAAATACAGGAATGTCAGACCTACCTACGCGGAAATAGCATAGAATAGAAACGTGAAGGACGATGCAGGGGGAAGTGAAGAAGGAGCGTTTTGGAAGTTGACTGGGAGAAGAAGTCGGTTTGCTACACTGTAAAAAAAATGCTCCTCAGTACAGAGAAACCCGCTGGTAATGCGTTGCCGGAGGGTTTTCCGCAACATGAATACAGCGACTCCGTCCGACGGTTGTCACATTCTTGGTAACGGAAAGTTACGCTATGCTATTCACGAGAATGAAATCGTTTCTTTGCAACGAATGCTTCTGTTGTGTTCTTATTAAAGGTCCCGTAATGTGTATGCATACTTCCTCCGTTCACTTGGAAGTCATCTGATCTAGAACGGAAATAATCTGCATTGTAATTATGTACTATCGAGAGCAAAAATAATAGATCCCTGCCAGCGCATGCCGATCCGCGCCAAACTGCATGCGAGCACCGCCTGACGAAGCGCTCCTAGTGCCGAGACCAGCGCAGCGGCGTGCGCCCATCTCGAGGAGCGCTGTGCATTGCGTGCCACTGCGCTCGTCTCAGCATCTGGAGTGCTTCGTCAAGCGGCGCTTTCATGCAGTTTGGCACAGATCGGCACGCGCTGGCAGGGGTCTGTTATTTTTGCTCTCGATAATACTTTCAGTAGTACATGCACATGCATCTGTGTATAGCTTCTGCCCAGAACGTTCACTGCAGATATAGCAGTCCAGAGGCCGAGGAAATAAGTATTATGTACAAGACTTTCATGCATTTTATGTATTGCACACGTACAAAGAATGCAACTTAGAATGAAAGAGTGGCAAGTGTTTGGTTGAGTACAAGTACATACGTTTTATTTTCATGATAAATTGCACACATTGTACCTCTAAACATTGCTGTCGGATCCATCTGAAAAGATAAAAAAATCCTCATTTAGTAGCCACACAACACCTATTATAAATTTCACAAATACATTTGAACCATCCGCTATTCAACAATCGGCTTTTGTAGAAGCTTTTAAAAGCCATTTACTGAGAACCAAACCAACATGATTCATTGCCTAAAATTCATTTCTCATAACAGTAAACAGCAAAAACCACAGGGCCAGGAAGAAGCAGACAAAATGCGCTTACTCGGACACCACTGTGTACATGAAAGTCTTTACAGTTGTCTACAATTTTGTGCAAATAGAAAGTAGCTAAGGATGGGTGCCAAATACAATTCAATGCAGATGCCTTTCATTACATAGTACTCAATGCACAACTTAGTGAGCAAGGAACATTGGTAACATCTGAAAAAGGCCTGACACTTGCCCACAAGCATGATGATGATTGTGATTTTTGATGGCGGGAGGGAATCTGAGGACAAAGAGCACCATGGCACAAGGTATTTTCTTCATCTCAAGGTGGGGCAATGAACCATTTCACCCTAAAGAAGACAAGCACCAGGTGAGGAGAAAGCTTGTACCCATTGGATTGGTGGTTACCCAGCACTTGCCCACAAGCAATCAGGAAGCATACTTCCCCGAAACCTTATGCTTTCAGTCATAGTTTCCATTATCTCAGCATCTGCAAGAAAATGTACTAATCTCTGATGTCAGTGAAAATGCAGCCACAGGTGCTGGTTGCAGCTCACTAAGGTATTCAAATATCTCTGCAGTGCGCCTCACGAGGAATAGATGCTTAAGTTTCCACAAAGGGCTCCTTGCAGAAATTTAACCGAAGGCCGCTGCCATGTTAACCTTTTCAAAATGATGGCCCAGAAAGACAATGTGTAGTCATGTGTCTGATGTAGAAAAAGGATGAAGGCATGAATCTTTCAGCTTCTTCAACAGCTGTGATGTGTTTGTAACTGGTATCGCTTGGTTTGGTTATTAGGGTTTAACGTCCCAAAGCAACTCAGGCTATGAGGGACGCCGTGTTGAAGGGCTCCGGAAATTTCGACCACCTGGGGTTTTTTAACGTGCACTGACATCGCACAGCACACGGGCCTCTAGAATTTCTCCTCCGTCGAAACTTGGCCGCCGCGGCCGGGATCGAACCCGCGTCTTTCGGGTCAGCAACCGAGCGCCGTAACCACTGAGCCACTGCGGCAGGGCTGTTGCTGGTATTGCTTCGCACAGCTTCAGTCTTCTATGACATTTCGTGAAATCATTCCATATTTGTGAAAGATCTCGCTCGCAAACATTTTGGTTCTAATGAAGGAGCAAAAAAGACCCATGTCCTAGGCCTTTTTTTGTGACACTAAAGGAAGGCTCGCTTTTAGGGTCATTATTACGAAGAGGTCCATGTGGCAACAAACTTTGAAACAATTTCTGCACGAGCTGAGTGTTCTGAAGCCTAAGAATTTCTCATGAGGCGCCCTGTAGATTGAGTGCTCTGAAGCCTAAGAATCTCTCATGAGGTGCCCTGTAGATGCATCAGAACACCTAAGTAAGCTGTTACTGGGTCCTGTAAGCGCTATGTCATTTGACATTAAGGGTATGTACTTTCCCTCGACACATGCAGTGATGATGTATATGTCGAGCGAAAGCATAAAAGACTTCGAAGAGTTGCGCTTCCAGATTGCTTGCGGAGGAAAGCACAAGAGTATGGCCATGCTCAGCTGTTACCTTTGCTTCTTTTTTGTTGAGTTCTGCAGTGAGTACTACGTAATGACAGAAGGTATCTGCATCGACTCATGTTTAACATCTGTCTGTGCGACCTCCATCTTGCACGAAACGACAGGCAACTCCATCATGCCCTTCATGCACCGAGTGTCAGTGTGTTCTGTCAGCTTCCTGGTCCTGTGTTTTCTGTTCTTAAAGTTATTACTGCCTTCATTCTCCGCTCCATGAAGCCTGAATGTGCTACACTGGGTTGCTCCACGCGTCATGCAGTAACCTGGCCATTTTTTTCATACATCGGAGGCACTCAGGTCGCAAGCCATGCTTACTATATTCAGCACATAAGTGTACATGTGAGACATATCATTTATAACCAATTTTAACAGTGGTATTTCGTGCAAGAATATCTAAATGCTACTCAATTTTTGCTCAAATTTTCAGATACACACTCTTATTCAGATTAAAAACATAATTTGGCTACTGTGCTCTCGTGATGCCACGTCTTGAGTTTGCATCAGTAGCTTAGAATAGTGCCTCTGTTACCTCTGGCGATGAAATCGAAAATGTTCAGCAGAAGATTGTATGCATCCTTTGTGATAGATATATTGAGCGCTGTCGTTTCTAAGACTACGACTTTCTTCTAGCAGACCTTGGTATGTCTACTCTTTATGACATGGATTTTCTACATAAAGTTGTGCTCGGCTCTATTGACTGTGAGCCGTTATTGATGTCACTGCGATTTCGTGTGCCTCAGGGAAAAACCACCAAATGCTATGATAGATTTTATCCTGACATGCATGCCATTTCACCAATGACTCGTTTGCAAATAACACAATTCAACTTTTTATAACACAGAAATATTTGCCTAATTTGCTGTTTTCATTGTTTATTCATTATGCTTGTTTTTCTTTACTATTATTATCATCGTATTTGTGACCATTTTTCTGTATTATGTCTGTTCACGTCATGGTGTTTGTATTGACTTAGTGTGCACTCGTTTAGGCCAATTGGCTGTTCTGGCACATTTAAAATAAAATATCTACCTATCTATTTAAGCAGAAGCACAGCACCAAGGTACTCACCAACTGTTTGAAGCACTGTGCGCAAGTTCTCGTGCCGACATGAATACAGGTACTTTGGAATGCGCACTGTCCAAGTCTTCATCATGCCATGCCGCTCCGACTCTCTGGTAGCAAAATTTTCCACTAAAAAAAAAGAGCAATTTTGTTTATGTTAGACTAGTAATATTAAATTTTACTATATACTAGGTACTTCTCATCATTCTACCCCAGACTAAACCATACACCAGTGATCATCATGTTTTAATTTGTTGTATATGATCACAAAATGTGGTGTAATTAACATCTTACAAATTCTGGTCAAAAATAATCTGACAAAGTATTGTACAAGGAAGAAGGAAGCTAGCCAGATAGCCTGGACGAATGTTTTAAGTTTCATGCAAGCATCAGTACCCTTCCACACAAAATGTACAATTTAGTGGGTTTACCCTTCCAGAATGGAATTTCATGCTGCAACCATCTAGCAATGCGAAAAAAATTTTAACTTCCATTCCAGACAAAGGAAAGAAAATTCCTCTGGTTTTTCTTCACAAGCCTCTGCAAGTATACAATTCAGTGAACCTACTCTGCAAGTACGTGAACCTACCAACACGAGACAATGACAAGAAAGGAGACAAAGCAGGCGCTGACTCGCAACTGAAGTTTATTGAAGTAAACAGGGAGTACATAGAAAAGCCAAACAACACCACAAACCACACAGTTACAGATATGCTATACCACAACATGAGTAAAAGATCGCTCTTAACTTTCCTCTTATCTAGATAGTCCAACTCGTTGCATATTAACACGATGGACAGCACACTCACAGATTTGTCACCGAGTCATAAGATGTGTCTAGCCGCGATAATTTTCCGGTTAATCTGCTCCGAATGTATCGCCAAAATGAGTGTTGCCAAAAGGAATGGCTAGCAGCCTTCACATTCCTTGCGATGTACAGATAAGTTAGAACCCCTACCAATATCCAAATATCTCTTGTGCTCCCGTAGTCTTACATTCACACACCTTCGAGTTTGACCAACATAAACCCAACCCCAAGATAACAGTATCCGATACACCACATACATTTTACAAGGCACATATGCTTTTCCCGGACCAAATTCACAAAATTATTCTTAACAATTTTACAGTTTGTAGACAACTTATTAGGGGCCAAGAGCACCATTTCTGCGTCATACCTTCTGACCACATTTTTCAAATTGTGCGACAATCTACGTATGTACAGTAACACAGTCGATCTTTTGGTATCTCGATGGCTGGCCCCGGCCGTATCCTGCCAATCCCTGTGAAGGGGTTTTAGCTTTAGCATGCTAAAGGGAAGAATGGCGCAGCATCAAGTAATAAGGACAGCAGGACAACAAGCACACGCACAAGTGCCAACCTTGGAGTGTATACAGAATCCAAGATCACGTGCTTGACAATCAGCACTGACAGTCAAGGAAATGAGAAAACACTGATTTGAACATTCAAGATTGAGTGAGCCCGATCCTTGACTGCCAACGCTGAATGTCAAGCACACGCTCTTGGATTCTGTATCTGCTCCAAGGTTGGCACTAATGCGTGTGTGCTCTCCTGCTGTCCTCGTTACATGATGCTATGCCGTTCTTACCTTTAGCATGTCTGACCAACTTGATCAATGTTATACGCTCAGCTTTAACAATTTATCACACACTCCTGCAATAGCATGGTTGGGGAATAATGCTTTCGTAAGCCTTAAAATCTGCTCATGGAGACCACTTGTCATGCTGTGAAAGCATCACTTCATCAATACCGAGCCTAGGCTAGATGACGCAATGCTATCTTTCACTAGCTTAGAATGGTTCGGCCAATAGTCAAGTAGCTGCTTGACACACTCCTGGGTGAATATCGGCAGCATACATGGCATGTACAGAACATCAAGGTGAAGCCCAGAAACCGCAGCTCTTTTTGATGGGACATTTCCTCTAAGGAAATGCTAAGTTAAAGAAAGGACTTGCTCCTTAAACAACTTGACAATATGCACAGGTCCCACACTATCGCAACCTTTTGTAAAAGACCAGAAAATTAGACGCAGTGAAAGATTTTCCCCCAGCCCATGCAAGTTCTTGGCAATCACTCCATCCACCCTGCTTAAGAGAATATTACTTAGCACAGAGGCATTCAATCGATATATATACTAGACTTTTGAACACATGCCTCACAGCCATACTCCAGAAACATGCTCTTCAAATAAAAGGAGGTAAGTCCAAAAACAAGACTACTACGCACCTGTTCCTAAACACAAGCTCATCATTGTGCTCCGATATACACATTCACAAGCTTTTCATAAGGTCCTCATACGGGATGGAATAAAATAGTTCTACATCGACACTAACCACCAGACAATCTGCTGGATTGCCATTCTTCAGATACTCAACCACGCTGCGAATTGAGTACAAGAAACCGATCTTCAAGATGCGAAGTAGACAAATGCTTTTGAAAATAACCAGACAAAATTTTGCAAGAACCCTTTTCTGAAATTTATCTGAAGAGCATGCTAGTGAATAGCATTTATTTTAAGAGCATGGCTGTAGAGTACTGCAGTGTGGTATGTGTTCAAAAATCTGGTATATGTAGTGGTTCGAAGATGGCCCTTGTGCTAAGAGATATTTTAAGTAGGGTGTATAGAATGATTGTCAAGGACTTGCATGGACTGGGGGAAAAAATCTTTTGCTATGTTGATGATTTTCTGGTCTTTTACAAAGGTTCTGATAATTTGGGATGTGAACATATTCTCAAGCTGTTTAAGGAGCAAGGCCTTTGTCTTAGGTTTACCTTGGAGCAAATGTCGCCACAAAAAGAGCTGCGGTTTCTGTACCTTACCTTGATGATCTGCACACACCATGTGTGCTGGTGATATTCACCCAGGAGTGTTAAGCTGCTACTTGGACACAGGTTGGCTATTACAAGCTAGTGAAAGATAGCATTGGACTGTCAAGCCTGGGCTCAGAATTGATGAAGTCATGCTTTCTTAGCATGACGACTAGTTTCCAAGAGCACATTTTAGATTAATGAACGCAGGATTTCCTAACCATGTTATTGCAAGAGCATACAATAAATTGTTAAAGAAGCCGAAAGCTCTTCACGGCGACCGGCGCAATCAGGCCGGGGCCAGCCAGCGAGATGCCAAAAGACCGGTTGTGTTACCGTACGTACATAGATTGTCGTACAAATTGAAAAATGCGGCCAGAAGGTATGATGGAAAAGCGATTTTCTTGGCCCCTAATAAGTTGTTTAAAATATGTAAAATTGTTAAGAATAATTCTGTGAATGTGGCTAGAGAAAAGTACACATGTGGAGTGAAATGTATATGTACCTTGTAAAATGAACATGGTATCAGACACTGTATCTTGTGGTCGGGTCTATATAGGTCAAACTGGAAGGTGTATCAATGTAAGATTACAGGAGCACAAGAGGGTAGGGGTTCTAACTTTTCTGTATATTGCAAGGGATTTGAAGGCTGCTACCCTTTCCTTTTGGCAGCACACATTTTGGCAGTAAATTCAGAGAAGATTAAATGGTAGATTATTGAGGCTAGACACACCTTACGACTCGGTGACTAATGTGCAAGTGTGTTGTCTATCGCACTAACACGCAATGAGTTGGACTATCTCGATCAGGGGAATGTTCAGGGGCATTGACTCATGTTGTCATGTATGCATACCTGTAATTGTGTGGTTTGTGGTGTTGCTTGGCTTCTTCATGTATTCCCTATTGACTTCAATAAACTATGGCCGCGACTCAGCGACTGTCTTGTCCCTTGTCTCGTCTTTCGCACTGGTAGATTCACCATGATGTCTCACCTCTGCAGAAATCCAACACGGCATTTTCCTCTTCGCACTTCAGGTTCAGTGCATAATAAGGCCAACGCCAGTCATCCGCAAGAAAAGTTCATGGCTCCATTAACACCGCCTCCTGCTTACAAGACACAGTGCGGCATTCATTGTAGATTCTACCTGCAACACAGAACGCAAAGTTTTAGTTTGAATGGACTAAACTAGGAAAGCAGCACAAAATATCTACAGCCAAACGGCTCAGCTGAAAGAAATAGAGGGTAGCGTAATAGTGAATATACTCATATAGTTTTGTGTAACATCTTCTATTCATATAAAATGTACACTTTTTTTTCTTATGCTGACGTCTGGGTACACTATTTTGTGACTTATTGCATGGGCCCGAACTAGCAGCTTGCTAAGCGCCCAGATGCTTTTATCACCCTGTTTGTATAACCTTCATCCAAAGTGAATAAACTGATACTGATATTGCATGCAAGATATATGCATGATATATTGTGATATTCAACACTGCTACCATTGGCGTAGCCAACTATTTATGCATAACAAAAAATGCAGTATCACATAAATACTGATACAGTACTATTAGCGTTAATATCAGCAGTGCAGGTTCAATGAAAAAAAAGGGCCTAGTGCTAGCTGCCATTCCCACAGCAGGCTTGTGACCAATCGCCAGTTTAAAGGAAAAAGGAATGACTGAAAAGGGAGAGAGCCAGTAGGAAGGAAGACAGGCATAAAAGGACTTAGGATACAATAGGCAGGCAAAGTTATTTAGACAGCAACCACAAAAGAAACATTAACACCCAAGTAAAGATGTACAAGACCAACCATACCATTGTGCACAGTGGATAACTTGTTAACCTCATTTAGCCCAAAATATATTTTCATATATACTTGTCCTATAAAGTGATTACATTCATTAATAGCATAAGTGACCGACTGAAACCAAAACAGGGGTGAAGGGCGGTGAATGAGCCCTAGGCGTGATGCTTTTGCCTTCCTAGTGGGACACAGAAGGATCATTCAGTCGAACATCGGGTCTCTGGGATTAATATGTAGTTTAATATTAGCGGAAAAATAGAAGTAGTAACAACAAAGCAAGCAATGTAGCTGAACATTGTTCTATGCACATGAGAAAAAAAACCATTATGAATAACCAAGCATGCAATGTTTGTAGCTGCACATTTCTTCACACACGTGTCTAAAACATATGCACATGATTTGCCACAAGATAGTGTCTCGTTTAGATAGGGTACCTGCTATGGCAGTAGTGCACAATCAGGCTGGAATGAAATGCAAACAGCGCCTATGAACAAGACAAAATATTTCACCTGTGTGATTTCAGCTTGAGTATGCAGCTAGCCTGATTCCTGTTTCTGGTTAAGAGATCTACCTAATACACATATATGAACCCTTGCTAAATGTATACCTCGCTGCAAAGTAGAAAAGTACTGCACATGTATGTTCGCATTGCGTTCCGGCCTAACTGTAAATGCATAATGTGTGTCTAATGCATATCATTATCAGTCAAGGCTGTCACTTCCAACACCAAGCAGATATATGAAACCTGTAAGAACTCCTTGAAGGCAAGAGTCTGGAGACAAGCTTCTAGACCCACTCTGAAGGATGTAGATTTGGTGTTTAGTGTGGCATATAATTACTTCTGCATTAATAGCGAGCATGTAAGGCCAATACAAGGTGCTTCTGAATTTGGTCGCCTAAAATTTGCTTGGGAGAACGCAAAATAATGCTAAAGAGCAATCTATAGGCACAATATTGCATGCTGAATAAACAACAAGAAAAAAAGAAGGCAATGCTCTGGAAGCACCTTCAGTCATTCAAGACAAAAATGATGAGGCATGCTGATGCTGCTGCTTGAACAATAGAAAAAAGCGACTACTGCTTACTTACAATAAACGCTTTCTCTGAGCAAGCAATGAAAGAGAGCTGTAACTCATGAAACCTCACGTCATTCTTTTTACAAAAAAGGAATTTAAAAGGTTGCAATGCAAGAATTCCTGCCATAATAGTATTCTCCTCACACTTGGGTTACACAAGCCAAGGCTTTTAACAGCATGGGTTTTTGCATGTGTTCATTCTGAAGCATTACCCGGTTGAAGCGACACAAAATATTTACTTCCCCATGAACCTGTGCGTGTAGCATAATCACAGAAAATGTTTTTTACACTGGACAGAAATACAAAAGCATAGTGGCGTAACTGACACACAACAGGCTTCGGGGACAGTGCAAGACAATGATCTGAAATCCTACACAACAGACCTGCGACATTACAATGGCTAAATCCTTGATAGTAGTATTTAACAGCCATCTAAATGCTCATGCGCAACCGGTGGGAGCACTATACTGCGAAGCAACAGTAAACCTTTGCACTAGTCTAAACAAAAGTGCGCCTCATTGCGACTTCCACTAAACTTTTTTGCTCCCAGTGCAACAAAGCAAGTACACAGGGGGCTCGAATGGCAACAATACGATGTGTTAGGCTATTATGTCATCATCTTAACATAAACAATGCATGTTGTCTCTGTTCCGGACTGCCAATCAGCTTCGAGAAGACAAAGATGCTTATAAAAAAAGAACAAAGCAACAAGCTCTCAAACCTCACAGTGAACATAGAAGTAGTAGAACCATATAACCTAGCCAATAGTTCGAAGCTAAGCAGCAGAAGAAAATATGTTAAGGCCAGGACTGAGCAAACAGAAAATCATGGAGGAAACCTAAAAGCAGCAATAAGCAATGAGAGTGGAGTTGCCTTGATGTTCATTGTCAATACCTACTGCTCAAAGTAAAGGAAACCAGGGTATAAGAAATACAGCATTTCATATTATGCTTTGAGCAAATGCAGTGAGAATGAAACAGACTAGAGACTTGTCTTAGAACATTTTCACTCTTTACTTTGCACCAGAGGAAAATAAATTTGTGTGCAGTTCACCTACTGCTTGGCACTGTCCTGGAAGGAATGAATCCAGGTCTCGAAAATTCTACAGAGAGAATACTGATGCTGCATGTGCATTTTTCTCTAGACTCCCTCGTTTATTCCTTCCCTTAGGTTCAGGAGTCCACCGAGAGACAGTTTCCTCAAAAACCAATTTTAATTTCATTTCTCTCAACTGTCCTGAAATGTGTATAAGTTACCAATTTTTTTAGTGCCTAATTACATACTGTAATTTTTGCAAGGAATATGAGGTTGATGGACAGAAAAAAAAGTCTGGAATGGTACCTTAGGTAACTTTGCACCTGGACAAACAGCTGACCCACTGGGCGTCCCCAAGGGCCCTGCTGCGAGGCGTCCCTAGCAACAGTAGCCGGTTGTCCAGATCCAAAGGAACCACGCGAATGATTACCGAAAAGTTTAAGGACAGCAGATGCATGAACACAAAAAAAGCTTTTCAGAACTGTTGCAGTGGGATGAACGTATCCAAATCTCGACTATACCTGGTAATAAATAAATTTTCAGAAGGCCATCTCGAGCGCAGAATGATCTCAAAGCACATTCGACACGCACTACCAACATGGACAGCCTGTGCTTAATAGACCCTTTAGAAAATTCAGTCTGGCAACTCGGAAGGCATCATCATCAGCAACTTTCGTCGGCGCTGGGCGCCATATTTTGGGCACCTTTGGCTGGAAGACGCGCAGCTATAGCGCTCTGCACAGCCTTTGCACTAGTTTCCACGTTGTGGCATGTCTGGTTGCGTTTGTGAAAGCGATGGCGGAAAATTTGCAGTGGTCAAGGGACCTGACTGTCATCCCGGGCGGATTTTCGGAAAGGCTTTTGGACTCCTATTGTCCGGCCGCACCTCTCAGCAAAGCTACAAGCCGGTATTACGGCGATCCGTTGACAGGCGGAAAATTTGCAGTGGTCGAGGGACCGGACTGTCATTCCGGGCGGATTTTCGGAACGGCTTTTGGACTCCTATCGTCCGGCCGCACCTCTCAGCGAAGCTACAAGCCGGTATCACTGCGATCCGTCGACAGTGCGCGTTGCCGTGTCACCCTGCAGGTCGAATCTACTGTCGATAGAGGAGGGCTAACAACACTTGGACCGGACTCGACTACGAGCAGGCGCACTGCAGGGCGAAATGCGTGTGGATCCGGATACGGGTGCTCGATCAGCAGTGCCGGTGCGCTAGCCGTCGGTGCGAAATCAGTCGGGTTGTAGTTGTTCACCATCTAGGCCTAGCGACGACTAGGGCATTCGGGGACCAGCGCGCAGTTCGTCGCCCGGCGTTGCCGCAGGCGGTGTCGTTGCGAAAGCTCCACTCTAGCACAGGCATGCTGTCGTTGCTAGAATCTAGCAAGCATCCTTTCTGGTAGCATGGCTGTTTTTTATTTTCTTGTGCGAACGCGAAGTAAGCCGAGCCTGCCGGCCGGCCAGCCTGGTTCCCGTCTGCCGGCGTCATAAAAACGAGCTAATGAGTGTTCTCGACGTAAATAATTAAACCCTAGGATAGGGAAATGAGAAAATATATAATTTTTCTGGGTCATTTGTCAATACCGAGTTGCTGGTAAAAGTGACAACTGTGGTACGAGCGAATTTGTTGCGAGAACCGCCTCGAAGCTGCCGCTGGCCCGCGCGCGCGGGGTCCGGCTCGACTGGCTCCCGCTAGCTCCGCTGCTGAAGGCGCCGTTGAAATTGACCATACTATTATTTTATTGTGAGATGATGCTGTTGACAGCAAAGCGGAGTGAAGAATAGGCCTTCAATCATAGCGCAGGCGACTTTCGATGCGCCGGCCCCTGCCGCTTCGATGCGAAGCAGCCTATAGGCCTAGTGACGACCACGGCAGACAGGCAGCCGCATAGCCCTTCGCCCGGAGCGCCCGCGAGCGGTGCCGTTGCCGAAAGCTCGCAACATCAGCTGGCATGCTTTGTCGCCGCAGTCGACGCAGTCTTTCTGATAACAAGGCGATGCCGTTTTTTTCTTGCAATATTTGTACACCAAGCCAAGCAGCGCTCAGGCACTGCTGCGCTGCGGCGAAGTGCGACACCGGGTGTGGGCGGAGCTTGGGCAGAGCGGCGCACTCGCTTGCCTCTGCGTGTGTCCCTGCTTGCTGTGGTGTGGCAGTTCGGAAGCGACGACCGGAGCGTGTTGCGGGACATGTGTCTCGTGCCTTAGCCAGAGTGCATAGGCCCTGACCGAACGAAAACACAAAGCTGCTGCTGCTGCACTCCGGCTATGTCGCCGTCGTTTGCTGCATGCTCGCAACGGAGAGAACGACGGCGCTCCTCGCCGCGCCGCATCGTCGTGCTCTTTTTCGCGCACAGGGAACTCTCTATGAATGGACGTGGATGCTTGAAAATCCAAAACAAGCGCGTTTGAGCTACGTTTTGATTTTGTGACGCGCCGAAACAGTCGCCAGCATCGGAATGCATGTCCTCGAGTGCGCCGAAGGTGGCACCTTTATTTTTGTGCTCACTATACAGCGGAGCGGCTACACGGTAGAAGGAACTTTTCGCTGCTCTTTCAATACTTATGTCATTTATTTTAATGTGAAAACGAACAGGTCACGGACGAGAAGAAAGAAGCATGCAGCTGCTCCGTGCGCTCCGTGCTCTGGAAACAGGTTGTTTCCGTGCGCGTTTCTTCGCCGCGCTCGCTGCAGAAAGGCACACAGCAGCATGCCGGCATCGCGACTATAGCTTGGTGCAGAGAGCCAATGTCAAGGAACATGGCTAGGACACAGAAACAAGAAAATTGGGCTTGTTGTGGCTTCGCCGGGCGCCGTACTTTTCAATCTGGCCCGAGCGCATACCGGCAGGCGTATGCCCAAGTAATGGCGGAGGTACCGCGGTTTGCGCACCACACACCAGATGGCGCTGAATTTTCTAAAGGGTCTATTGAATCCAAAAGTTTACACTGATCGACAAATGTTACTTCAAATAGAGACAGAAAGCGCATGCACGTTGTGCTGATGTTACCGTGAACATAACATGCGACGAGACACAGGGTTACAATAGAAACAAAAAACGGCTTTCAAAATCTGAGAACGCATTTCTCACCTTCTCACAAGTTCACCAAACCGGAGACGATGCCGTGTGGCTGCCGCCAGTCACTCGCGATGCACAGAAACAATAAAAATGCAACGCCGCTGACTTTCCTTGAGCAATTTTCAGTCGATTAAACTTCAAACTGTTCGCACCGACCACCGTTCACCTCACCAAGCATGTGTGCACGGAGGAAGTAAAATTTATGCGGGCAAGACAGCCGCGCAAAATGCCGAGCACGATGCCATTTGCAGAGCTATGGTCGTATGGTGGCTAGCAGAGCTGCACGGGAAATTCATAGCGTCATTCCCGTATTCGCGTCCATCCTTACATCGCTGACGCCGCAAAAGCGCACCACCTTGAAAACATATCAGATGTATTTAATTTTACCGTAGCTTTTTTAGCTGACAACTTGAATGGTTTTACATATTAAACTTTTCTTTTCGTTTCATGAGCGTTGTTACCACAAGAGCGCAGTGCATGCAGCTTGGCCGTGACGAGTCGAAGCGCTAGCCAAGCCCGCAGTCGGAACCATGCGCGGAGTGTGTGTGTTGTTGAGTGAACAGGTGCTTTAGAACGGTTTTTGTTCTTCCGTGTTCGCTGCGTGCGTCCTGCGCGCTGTATTGTCGTTACGGTGTGTGTATGTGTGCGGCCCGTACGCCGCATTCGAGTGTACAACCGCTTGCTGTCCCATGCGGCATCGATGCATAGTAAAACGACCGTGCAGAATGTGCGTTACAATGCCAGTGGCCCTGCACGAAAGAGGAGACTTGAAGCCGGCGGAAAAGCTGCTCACCCTCGTGGGCCCGCAAGAATCTGGCGAGGAACAGTCGACACGCATTTTGGTGGATGATTGCGTTTATCAAGCTAAAAAATTCACCACTGGCCAATAGCACTGATGAGCTGCTGCTGCGTCATGATAAACACCTGTCTAAAGTTTATTACAAGCTTGTTGGATGTGAACGTGGCCTTGAGTGGTATTCGTCGAGCAGCGGCCCCCAGGAGGTGAAACCAGTCGATACCTGAAGGCGATTACTGTTTGCCCGCGCCCTGACGCCTCGCTTCCAACCGCATGCGTTGGCGTTATTTATATCTGAATTTCACACGTAGTTGAACTTTCGCAAATATTACAGCCGCATCTTTCAAACGTGCCGTGTGAAGAGGACCCTTTTTCATATTTTTTTGTGGGAGGGGGTGGGGGAATGAGCGGCTGCTCAAATGTCATTCTTTATTATTTTGAGCTTATTTTCCATATATGTGCCAGGTTGGCCCATTCTTGCCTCTTGGTTGCATGTAAGCAATGCATTTATTTGGCATAAATTTCTTTGCTGTTGTATTGGCATAGGGTTAATGATTCTCATTGTATTGTGGTGACACATCATTGTATGCACTCCTTGCAGAATATCTAAGGGGGTAATAAATTACTGAGCAGAGAGTATACCTTGTGATAAATGCGAGGAGCATTACTGATTTACTTCACACTTGGCATGTTCCGTTGTCGTTAGTGGTTACGTATGCCTTGCCTGCTGCTTTCCAGTGTAGGGGCGAGAGGCATGTCAAGCTCCACTTTGCAGCTTTTTTCTGTCCACTATTTATTGGTCAACATGGTAAAATAAACTGAACATAATGCATGCTTGCTGAGACTTAACTTAGACTACAATTCATTTATTTACTCTCAGGGCCTATCAGCGCCAGATAGAGGAGTGGGTGGCTAACAAAATTACATGTGTAATAGGCAGATTAGTTAAGGTGATTATACACAGCATACTTGAAGGCGTCGGATGCAGAGATGGACATGACGAAGGCAGAGAAGATGTGACAGTTGGAAACATAGAAAAGTAGAGATCTGCGTGAGCTTAAACATGACTTAAGGTGAACACTAGCAAAAAATTCAGAAGGTGCAGAAGACTGAGGCCAGAGTTAAAGCTGGTTTAACAAACAAAAGAACCTCTCAGCAAGCCAAAATGAGCACGTGCAAGCAGTTACGTAAGCATGGAACATAAAACTTTTTGGATGGAAGAAAAGCCAAGGCACATTGCTCATTGTGACGTTGCTTAAAAGGATGGTGTCCAGTTGTTCACCTTCATATCCGGTCCTTCCACACCTAGCGACTGAAATGCCATCGAGGAGGAGCATCTCCAATCACTCTAATTGCATGGGAGGTACACATCTCCAGATATCAGAGGCTTGGTGTCTCATTTTAGTCTAGATAGTTGGTAGATATAAACATTACCACATCTAAGAGGCATGTGGTAGCCTTGCAGGGGGTGTATTTTGTAAGTCTTACAGCATGTTGTGCAATGCTGGCATGTTTCATTATTTACATTGCAGTAATATGTTAGCACAGGCGAGAAAGTTTGTAACTGAGCAGAAAAAAACAATATTCATGCCATGTCTTAGCCGCATTCTTAGTTCCATATAAAACATAGTGCGTATAAGGAACTCGTCATTTTTTTTATAATTTTTCTTTCTGGGCACTGGTTTTTTGCAAGTTAGCAGGGTTCTACAGTCTTCTGTGGCTGTCGACTGGCCCGCATGTTTGTCAAAGCTGCAGAGTTCATGATGGGTCGTGTCAGTGCAAGCTAAATAAAGGTGGATAGGAAATTCATGCTTCCAGAGTACATTCCAGAAAAAACAGCTATTATTTCCTAGTCAGGATGAGGGAGCAGCACCAACGGAGCACATCCTCCTTGTCACTACAGCAATTATGGCTCCTCACTGCTTTTTTGCAGCGTTTCATTTATCCGCAGGAAGACCAGGCATGAATGGCCGGCTGTAGGTACCTAATAAATTGAACATTGCAATTAGCAATATTTTGTTGTGCCTGTGCTTTTGTTATCCGTGAAGGAGTTAGCGTTTTTGATTGATGGTTGTGTAGCAAAGATGTGACTGCTACATTGCACTGCATTCACACATTTGTTTGCCCATGCTTTTGGCTTTCTCAGTGGTTCGTTTCCTTATCAAACGGCAGACGGAAATTCGGCTTTCACCTTGTGCACTTTCATCATGTTTGTAATGTATTTTCAGCTGGTGTTCAGTTTCAATTTAGAGAAGTTGTCTAACCATTGTCTGTGTCTAAATTTTTTTTATCTCTTGACCTCATTAAGCTGCATTTCTAAATTATTTATTAAATGCATTTATTAATTGTTACCCTGTCATGTGGTTTGCAACATGGTGAAAATATTTTTTTATGAAGTCAACGTTCTTTTAAAGTTATAGCAAAGTAAGTCCTTTGTTATTTAATGTTGCTCATAATTTGTAGCAATCCCTCAACGTTGAAGCAACATTATGCGTCACTTGGGTCTAATATGATTATCACCCCCCCTCGGATCTTCACCTTTGCACATGGGGTTAATCTCATTTTCGCCATGCTAGTTTGTGGACATTGTTGAACAAGAGTAAACCACACAGATCGGAAATGGGACGTCATGTGGTGCCTAGTCCGGGGGCCAACAGTTACGGCGAGTAATACGTTTCAGAAAATGCATAATACGGCCAGCCACCTTCACGAATGTGTTACGGATGGAACCTCCATTTCAGATGCAACAGAGCAAGCGTTTGTTCTGTTATGGAGAGTTTGTACGTAACATTCACGGAATTTTTTTGCAGTGTACCTTGCACTACGGAAGAGGGTGAGGGAATACTAGACACCTTTAGCATACTGTTCACCGCGTTACCGTTACCGGTACTGGAGTACCGGGAGCCTGCGCGCAGCCAATGCGCATGCTCCAATCCCCTTGGCGGCGCCAGATGGCGCCAGATACCCGGCGGCTGAGCGCGCACCTGCACTATCGGGACCAATCAGCGCGTGTTCAGCGGCGGTGGCGGGCGTGCTCCTGGTACTACGGTAGCGTTAACGATAACACTGCACACAGTATGCTAAAGGTGTCTATTAAGGATGAGGGAGAATACGGAGGTACAGGAAGATGAATTCTGTGTGGAGATAGCTTCTGGCAAAGTCATAGCCTATGATGCACGACCGGACCCCTTAGAAACGCAACTGAGCTCAGCAGCCCTCCACCGGCGATGGCCACCGCGACCTCTATTCCAAAATCCTCATCTCGGTCAGCAACCGTAGGCGAAAGCATTCCGGCACTGGACATAGCGACTGCCTTTAGCGCGTAGGGCATGCACATAGAATGTCTGCTTTGGTCGCGTCGCAACGTAAGTAGGACATGGACGGCTATCATCTATGCGAATAAAAAAAAAGAAGTGGCTCATGAAGGCGACGCGAAGCAAGAGGTGACACCGCAGATTTTCTGCAGATCGTAGGAAGCTGGCTGGAGGGCAGAAGCTAGGTTATTACCCGCGATTGTAGATGTGGGTGCGAGAATTGACCGCTATTCTGTGAGGCATCCGTGATGTCCTGTGCTTATGTTCAAAGCCTCGGCGCGGCGGCCACTCTTGTAATTTCTGTAGACACACAATAGCCATCGTTTTGGGCAGTTAGCGCGGACCTGTTAGCTTACTGATTGCCCGCGGCGAGAGTGATCTAACTCACAGATTTGCGCAGCGAGTTTTTCACAGCACCCATGGCGAAGACTAACCTGTGAGTCTTGGAGGGTTCCTTTTGACTCAGTGAAAATACACCCCTTCTGTGCATTTCTTTATAATACGATGAAGCGCGGTGCGCCTTAAAAAATCTAACATAAGACCCACGTTCAGAGCGCTGTCTTCCAATCATCGTTTTTTGCGCATATGGAAAGTAGTATTTTTGCCAAACAACCACTTTTTGAAATTCAGGGTTGACACGAGGCAAGATATCAACAAATGCCACCTAAAACCGAGGTTTATTTTCATGTCAGTGGTAGAGAAGGGCTACCTACAGAATCGTTTCCCAAAATTTAGATCGTTCTGCCTCAAAAAATTCACGACTGAAATGGTTTTTTTTTCTTTTTAAAACAGCACATTTTTAGCACTGGTGTATCTGACAATCGTGGCAGTGGGCTTATCGTCCCTTAATGAAAGATTACTAGGTGCAGTGAAGTCTCCTTACGTGGGCAAATGAGAGAGCTGTGTGCGGACCGCCACCTGGGACATCTGCTTGGCCAGCGCCGTACATTTCAAGGAAGGGGTCTTCAGTGGGTGCCGCATGATGGCGCTACGACTGCACGACAAGCACGGGTGAAATTTACCGCAAACGGAAAAAATCTGGTACTCGCGTGACTGCGACATCTGTAGAGAACATGTTGATAATTACTCATGCAGGCTTCAGTACATATCTCGAACATATGTTTTTAATTATTGTTCATTCAGTAGACGTGCCTTTACTCACATTTAAACATCGGAGTGTCGTGGCCAATATTATTTAGCTTTATTAGGGAAGTTTATCACCGCGCGTTTTCTGGCAGTTCCCTTCTCCTATGAGTATTTATTCTCTGTTTCACGTAAAAATTTATACGAAGGATTGATATCTACGCTCTTTTGGCCTTTTGGCCTGTGTACGTAAAATGCCAATTTCGCCTTGTACTGAAACGCTTTTCATGAATCTTCACGCCTAAGTTTTACCTATTGAAATGTGGCTTGAAAAAAAAATATTTCGGTTTATTCTCTTAATTGTCGCCTATGTGATGCACCTGAAACCGTCGAACGCTGCTTTATTGGCTGCAAAAACGCGATATTATTTTGGGGCGTTCTACAAAGGACAGGGAAGAAAGACTGCTTTGAGCTCCCAGAGAGTGCGTTATCTAATGGCCACCAAACATCCCTACAAACTCATTGAAGTGAGTTTCATTCTCGGACTGCAAAGCCTGTGGAAAACGCTCATGTTAAACTGGCATGCTGAGCCGGTCTTCTCCTCCAGCACACAATTCGGCCTTATTGTGCGCCAGCTGAAAGGCACTTAGGAATACAGGACTATAAACCGGGCTGCTTATCGTTATTCACGAATTATCTTTCTTTACGACCGTTTTTGTTGCGCTGTGTTAAGGCGTGTGTTTAGGTTCTGTGGTGTTGAATTTCCATTCAACTTCCTCGGTTACTGGCTGGTTGCTTTGTAAATAATACATATAGCTTTTTTCTGCATATAATCGCGCCTAATCAATACCATCCTGAAAACAAAGAACAGTGTCGTTGTGCAGTGACCGTGTCCCCATCTCTCAAACTGGCGACTGGGTTCGAGTCCACCTAGATCCCAATTTTCTCTTCTTATTTTTATTCCAGAACCAGTGCCATTTGTTTTGGACACATTTTTGGGACCGCTTTTGGGGACAGATTTTGCGGATATATTGCCTTTAACTATGCCATCCAAAGCTTTCGCATTAATATGGGTGGTGAATGTGTGGCAGCCCACTGCCGCGAGCGTGAAAGTACACCACTACTAAAATGACGTGGTAACTTAAAAGCTGACAAATATATTTCACACGGAGCATTGTACAAGTCATAACAATCGAACTTCTATGAAATGATTGTGCAAGCAGCCCTCATGTGACACCAATATGAAATGAGTTGAGTGTCTTGGTGACACCTGTTAATATCTAGTCCTCTTTCTGCGCTGTTGTTCACTGTGCTTCGCGCCTATACAAACAACCTTTCCGAAGCGCAATAGCACCATTGATGCAGTCCAGCGCTCCGTATATGTTTCCATTCTGTCCCTGTCATGGAAGCGGTATGTGTTTTTTTGCAAGTTCAGTGGCTCTGAGCACCGCTGAACACTTTCTGTTAAACGAGCGGGCGAAATATCTTTCACTTGTGCCAATGATGACAATTTTCAGCAATTTGTTGCATGGTACAAGCAAAGAAATTCCATAAGCATTGTGCGCGAATCTGATCTTCATTTGTATACATTCATCATCACCTCCTATGGTCGTCTTCGAGGCGTATGTCATTCCTGCGACGGGAAATAAAGCCTGCTCCGAGCGATCTCAATTTCACATGTGGTGATGGTGACTGTTGATCTCACTTGTTGACCCCACTGACTGTTGATCCGTCCATCCACCGGCCTCCACCTGCAAGTTTCCTCTCGTCTCCGATCCTTCTAACGCAGCCTGGGGCCCACTAGAACCCCTACCACACCCACGTGAGGGGCTCCTTTTCCGGCTTTTCACAAATACATTGCTCTGCCCGGCAGCGCTAATACAATTTGACCCCTCCTTTAGTGGCAGCTGCCCGCATTGTACTGCGGTGTCTTCTGACACCTATCACATGGTGTGGGCCTGCCCCTCCAACGCGGCCATTCCCCCCATCCTCAGTCCAACTCGAGAGGACTGGGAGGCGACCCAGCTCGGCTGCCACGACTTAGAGGTCCAACAAGCCTTATTCGGGCGCGCCCGGGCGGCGGCCACCGCCACTGGGGTCCCATACTAGAGACCTCCACCTAGTGCTTGTAAGGATCGGTCCCTTACCGGGCTGATCCAAACATACCTCCTGTTCATTCTTAATAAACGTTTTCACCACCGCCACCAGCCCAGCCTACTGGAGTGTTGTCGACGGAGGCGCTCCGGTTTCTTGAGACAAGTGCACAGGCGACGCCGGCCGTTCGAGTCCTGCAGCGGCCGCCATTCTCCGAGCACCGGCGACCACGCTCCCCTCCTTGGAAGAGCAGCGGGAGGCCCGAGAAACGCGGAGCCACATCTGGACACCGCTCGCCGGTTACCGGGGCCCCCTCGACATCCGGTCGGAGAGAGGGACACGAGCAGTGCCGTTAGAACTCGCTTGCGGAAAAGGACATGCGTGCTGTGCTCCGTCTTTTCTGTATTCTTATGTAACCTTCGCAGGCTAATAAACCTGCCCATTTATTTGTTTTATCTGGACGTTTGTTGTGTCGACTACATCAACTACATCTTCAGAAGTGGGATTGAGACTGCCTTGCAAAACTGGCGATTTCACCGAGAGCTTCGACCACGTAAGCCACGATGATGCTCCGATCGAAGCCAACGACGGAAGGTCCTGCGAGCAAGGTAGCACCACGACCGGGCCTTTCAACGGACAGCGACGCGCCCAACGATGTGGGGGCAAGGGAGGCGGCACTCAGCGAAAGCGATACTCTACGAAATGACGAGGCGCAGTCTAATTCAGGGCGGGGATCCATGAACGCCGACACGGTAGACGGCCACGGACTGGACAACCCCAACGGAAGAGCCCCCGGGGCTTTCGACTTCCAGGCGCTGATGCAGGCTGCGGTGCAGACGGCAGTACGTGAGGCCTTGCAGGGAGCAGCCCAGCTTCTGCAGGCGGCTCAAACGCCACACCACCCACCGACGGGAACATCAAGCGTCGTGGATGGACGACTGGCCACGGCAAGCGCACAACTGGTGCCAAGTTATGACCCATCATCTAACGACCAGCCAACAGTCGAAATGTGGCTGAACAAGGTAGACAACCTGGCTGCAGCGTACGGTTGGAGCGACCAGCAAACGACGTGCTTCGCACTCACAAAGCTGCAAGGTGTTGCCAAGACGTGGTACGACGGCCTGACGAATGTCCAGCGCACTTGGGCAGAGTGGAAACGCGAGTTGAAGAAGGCATTTCCGTCAGCATCCAGTTTCCAGCACACCTTCCGGGACATGGAAGCACGCAAGAAACAGCGCCACGAAAGTATAGAGGCGTACTTCTACGACAAGCTGGCGAAAGCAAGGCGCTGCGATGTAGGCGACCCGGCCTGTATTGAATACCTTATCACTGGACTCGACAATGAAGATCTTGTGCGGTCCCTCAGCGTCAGAGACTACGCCAGCCCCGACGAGTTGCTCAGGTGCATGAAGCGGCTCTACGAGCGTACAGAAGTCATAAAGGAAACTAGAGCCAAGACGCTGTATCAAGTGCCAGCTATTCGGCACCCTCAACGCGTCCTAGGAGGAAACAATTCGTCACCAGCAGCGCCTCAGCTTCAACACTGCGCTGGAGACAACGGATCGACGAGGGCTCCCCGACGCAAATTCAACGACAAAGGCGAGCCACTTTGTTTTAATTGTTCTTCATATGGACATTTCTCGGCAGCATGTCCAAAACCTCAGCGTAGACCGCGCTGCACGAATTGTGGAAAAGCTGGCCATGAGAGCAAAGATTGCTATTCGAGGAAAAGCTCGACAGCCAGCGACACAGCTAAAACAGCCGTCCTAGCCCAAGAAAGCAGCAGTACAAGTGACAGCATGGAGCTAAATCAGAAGTACTTCATGGATGCCAACGTGAATGGGAAGGCGATCAAAGCGTACATCGACATGGGCAGCCAATGCTTAACGATACGAGAAAGCGAAGCGGAAAAGTTACACCTCTCTTATGAAGCACTCAACCGTCCATTCACTATCAGAGGGTTCGGAATGGGAAAAACAACACCCCTGGGAAGCTTCGAAGCGAGGCTGACGGTGGACCAGGCTACGGCCGACGTCAAGGTACACGTTGTCCGCGACGAAGTGCAGGCTGTCCCATTGCTTGTCGGTCAACCCTTTACTGAGCAGCCTCACATTACGGTGGTGCGCCGTAAGAACACCGTGCGCATTTTCGAGGAGCGTAACGGGTCGGAGGACGAAGACGGAACTCTCACCAGTCTTGCTATACCGGCCCTACCTCCGCGACGTGTGAACTTGTGGGCGAAGGAGGCCGTTGTCATACCCCCTAACTACGTCGGGTTCATTGCGCTTGGGAGTGACAACGTTACGCACAGCGACATCTTCGTTCGCGGCAGGCTGCACGAGACGAGCGGCGAGTATGTGCCAAGCTGCGTATTAAGAAAAGATGAACAGGGCGAGATATGCCTGCCCGTGGTAAACGTATCCGAATCTCCTCTGATTGTCGCTCAAAACCAGAAGATCGCGAGAGGAACGTTGTGCATGGACGAAGAAAATACCGAACCCTCCCTGATCGCAAACAGCAACGAAAGAAAACCGGTAAAGGCGATCTCGGGTGAAGATTTGACGGTTGGCACAACGGTTTCTGGCACGCAGAAAGAGGCACTCGTCGCAGTGATTAACCAGTACCGCGACTGCTTTGCGACGTGCCTTTCGGAAATCGGGTGCACGGCCGCGGCGCAAATGAAGATTGAGGTGACCACCGACGCTCCTGTAACGTACCGCCCATACCGCCTAGCCTACTCCGAAAGGCAGGCTGTGAGAACAATGATTGACGAACTCAAGGAGGCTGGAGTAGTAACGGACTCTAACTCTGCTTACGCGAGCCCTATCTTACTTGTTTCAAAGAAGAATGGCGAGAAGCGGCTTTGCGTAGACTTTCGAGCCCTCAACAAAATAACGAAAAAGGACAGGTATCCGCTGCCGTTGATTGATGACCAACTTGAGAGGCTACATGATAAACGGCTGTTCACTAGCCTAGACCTTGCGTCCGGCTATTATCAGGTGCCAATCGATAAAGAGAGCCGAGAGAAGACAGCTTTCGTCACTCCGGATGGACACTACGAATTCACCCGCATGCCATTCGGACTTGTCAACGCACCGAGCGTGTTCCAGCGCATGATAAACACCGTCCTCGGCTCCCTTAGGCACACGAAGGTCATGGCCTACATGGATGACCTGCTGATTCCATCGGCTTCGTTTGAGGAAGGATTAGACAGCTTGGGCGAGGCACTTGAGCTCCTTCGTTCGGCTGGTCTCACGCTGCGCTTGAAAAAGTGTTCCTTCTTCCAAGAGAAAATTAGCTACTTGGGTTATGAAATTGCCGCATCGACCATCAACCCCGACAGCCTCAAGTTGATAGGAATTGCAAATTTTCCTACACCAGCAAACGTCCACGACCTCCGACGCTTCCTGGGCCTCTGCAGCTATTTCCGACGTTTTGTGGCTGGATTTGCCATGATAGCCAAGCCACTTACGATCCTGCTTTGCAAGGGAGAAGAATGGCGCTGGGACGACGTTCAAGAGACTGCATTCAGGCAGCTACAAAGACAGCTGATGAGCAAGCCAACGCTGGAACTTTACGCACACGGAGCGAGAACGGAAGTGCACACCGACGCTTGCAAGGTCGGCCTCGGAGGAGTGTTGTTGCAAGAGCAACCAGACGGTCTCATGCACCCCGTTATGTATGTTAGCCGTAGCACCACGCGAGACGAGGAACGCTACCATTCATACGAACTGGAAGCTTTAGCCGTTGTGTGGACAATTGAGAAGCTTAGACCATACCTGTACGGAACCGAGTTTCTTGTTTTTACGGACTGCAACTCATTGAGAACTGCTTTGTCAAAGCGAGATCTGGTGCCACGTGTCGGCAGGTGGTATCTAAAGTTGCAAGAGTATACGTTTGATGTAGAGCATCGACCAGGAGCTAGAATGAGCCACGTCGACGCCCTCAGCAGGGCTCCTGCATCGGAAGCTGAAGAAGTTGACGTTGCAAGTGGCATTAATGTCTTTGTAACAGAGCTCTCCAACGAAGACTGGCTAACAATAGCACAGAAGACGGACGTAACATTGCAGTCGATCATGGATTCCCTAAAGGGATCATCAGAGACGAAAGAAGCTGAGCGCATCAGAAAAGAATATGTCCTGGTTGAAGGCAGGCTTTTCAGGAGAACGTGTGGCAACAACGGCGACGAGCGTCTGCTATGGGTAGTGCCACGAGCGGCACGTTGGCAGGTCGTGAGACGATGCCACGACGATGTGGGTCACTTAGCAGTTGACAAAAGCATGGCCTTGCTCGAAAGTAAATACTGGTTTCCAAGAATGCGCCGGTACGTGAAGCGACATATCTCGTGCTGCTTAGAGTGTTTGTATCGAAAGGTTCCGTCCGCAAAAAAACCTGGAAAGCTGCACAGCATCGAAAAAGTGGCCGTGCCATTCGACACCATTCATATGGATCACTTGGGCCCATTTATCCGCAGGAAGAGTGGCAATACACACGTGATTGTGGCAGTGGACGGCTTCACTAAGTTTGTGCTCATTCGGGCCGTGCGAAGCACCGCGTCGGGCTACGCCAAAAGCTTTCTCAGGGACATCGTCTCCATATTCGGGGCCCCACGACGGTTGGTTACCGATCAGGGAACTGCCTACACCAGCCGACAATTCGAGCACTACTGTAAGACTCTCAGCATAATCCACGTGAAAAACGCAACTTGCACGCCTCGTGCCAACGGACAAGTCGAGAGGTACAACAGAATGATAACCCCTGCGATTGCCAGCTTATCCGAACGAAGCGACGGGAAGGACTGGGACGAAACGCTCACGCAGGTGCAATGGGGAATCAACAACACGGTAAACCGAGCTACGAAGACGACTCCATTCACTCTGCTTTTCAACTTTCGCCCCCGGAACGTGACAGGGGACTCAGTGGACGACGAAATCGCACTGGAGCTGGACGCCAGTATGCTGAAACTAAGAGAGAAGGCCATCGACAACATACGCCGGGACCAAAAAAAGCAGATAAGTAACTACAACAAACGAAGAAAGACCGCGCCGAGCTACCAACCAGGCGACATGGTGTTGCTGGAGAGGGAACCAGCTGCAACGGGGGAGTCACGTAAAGTGTGCCAAAAGTACAGAGGCCCATATATCGTCGTGGAAACACTTCCCAACGACAGATACGAGGGTCGTTCAATAAAGATTTCCCCTGACCCACTTCCTTTGGACGGAGATCATCGAAACTTTGCAGATTTGTTAGTCCTTCTCTACATAGGTGCCACCCAGGGACACACACTTCTATTTTTTTTTATGCATCTGTAAACACCTCGCTTGTAGAAGTCAACAGGTAGCTCCAAAACCCATGTTGTGACTTCGGAAATCAGAGTCTCATCATCTAGAAAATGCTTGCCCTTCAAATATGGTTTCATTGTTGGAAAGAGGAGGCAGTCCGATGGTGCGAGGTCGGGTGAATAAGGGGGATGCGGTATAATTTCAAAGCCGCAGCAGCGTGCTTCCATCTGGGCAACATGAGAGTTGTGAACTGAGGCATTCTCTTTCAAAAGGCGGACACCTTCGGTGAGCATGCCCCGTCTCTTGCTTTTGATGGCCTCCCGCAGTTTCCGCCGCAGTGAAGCATAGTATGCCCCAGTAATCGTGGCACCCTTTGCTAGGAAATCCATCAAGACTACTCCGTGCTGGTTCCAAAAGACTTTGAGCATGACCTTGCCCACCGAGGGCTGGGCGCGTGCCTTCTTTGGAGGCGGTGAGTCCAAGTGCTTCGGTTGCACCGACTGGACATTAGTCTGCGGATCACAGTAATGGACTCAGCTTTCATACTGTGCAATCAGTCTGTTGAAAAAGTCCTCCTGGTTTCCATGGCATGGTCAAAAGAGCCTGGGAGCATTCGACTCGTTCCTGCTTTTGGAAAGGTGTGAGCCGCCGGGGAACCCAGTGAGCGGATACCTTACTCGTGTGAAGATGGTTCTGAATGATTTTTTCTACGGACCCCACACTAATCTTGATATTTTGGCCTAGGTCTCGAACGGTTACGCGGCGATTTTCTAAAATGGCCTCCTCTACTTGCTGGATGGTGTGTTCATCGATAACGGAGTGAGGTCGCCCTGCAATCGGAGCCGTTTCCACCAAAGTCCGACCACATTTGAAGTGACGACGCCAGTTCTTTACTACACCATATGATGGGGAATCCTCCCCATAAACCTGTTTTGTCTCATCGAAAGTATCCCTTGGAGTGCGGCCTTTCAAGTACAAGAACTTGATGACTGCTTTGTATTCCACTGCATCCATTATCACACCTCACACCACTTCAGCACCTGTGAAAGGAAGACCGTTATTAGTTAAGAGTTGCGCATTAGCACATCACCTATAGGGACTTAGGTCATTACACATGCGAAGTTTCAGCATCCTGCAATAAGTAGAAGTTTGTCAGGGGAAATCTTTATTGAACACCCCTCGTACAAAGTGCAAGACTTCCCAGAGGTCCAGCGGACGCAGCGGTTCTACGAAGGCGTCGTGGCGGTGGACAGGATGAAGCACTTTGAGCTTGGAACGGTGGCAAGCGAGGATCATTCGTCGGGCAACGACGAGGGTGAGGAAACTGAGGCTTGAAAAAAGAAAGCAGATGAAGCGAAGATGCACACCAACCGAGGGCGGCTGGAAAGGAAAAGGATGGCCGACTGTTGTCGACGGAGGCGCTCCGGTTTCTTGAGACAAGTGCACAGGCGACGCCGGCCGTTCGAGTCCTGCAGCGGCCGCCATTCTCCGAGCACCGGCGACCACGCTCCCCTCCTTGGAAGAGCAGCGGGAGGCCCGAAAGGCGCGGAGCCACATCTGGACACCGCTCGCCGGTTACCGGGGCCCCCTCGACATCCGGTCGGAGAGAGGGACACGAGCAGTGCCGTTAGAACTCGCTTGCGGAAAAGGACATGCGTGCTGTGCTCCGTCTTTTCTGTATTCTTATGTAACCTTCGCAGGCTAATAAACCTGCCCATTTATTTGTTTTATCTGGACGTTTGTTGTGTCGACTACATCAACTACAGGAGGGTCGGGGTCTGCCAGTGCGACCTGCCCGTTTTCGCAGGCCTTCGTGGCGGACGCCTCCACGAAGCTTATCTACGTCTCATTTTGTTTGTGCGATGTGGCTAAGACTTGGTTTATCAACCATGAAGGCGCTATTCCTGAGTGGTCCCACTTCATGTCGCAGATTCGACAGATTTTTGGGAACGTCAGCGCTGGCCTTGCAGCCTACATACAACATTTGGACATGCCTCGATGAGCCTTACACATCCTGCATTGAGGACGTGCTTGCCCTCTGCCGCTGAGTGAGCAAGGCCATGCCTGAAGCAGATCGCGTTCGCCACGTCCTGAAAGGCACCGGATTGTTCGTGTGTACTGCACTTGCTGCCCAGAACCTTTCATTGATCGTGGACATTCCAACCACTTTCCAGCGTCTTGAAGACCTGCAGTCGAACCGGATTCCACAAACGTGGCATTCCCACAACTCTAATGATGTAGACTGGCGCAAGCTCATTCGCTCTATATTCCGCGAATAATTCGACGGCGCTATTTAATCGTCTGCAGCCAGTTTCCCACCCCCACCTCCTGTCTCCAGTTTGCGTGGCATGATCAAGGACGAGGTGGCGTACTTCAAACCCCGATTAGTCAAGAGCCCCCCATACGTTTTTCACTGCGTCCCGACGTATGCTGAGGTTGCTGCGACCCCACTGTCACATCCCCAGCCCTCCAATTCTGAAATTATGCAGCCCAACCTCGCAGCTCTTTCTTCAAGACCTGCCGCCGCTGCTTACCCTCTTGCATGGCGTCCGCGTCCACCTCATTCAGTTTGTTTTTACTGTTTAATTACTCGCCATGCAGCCCGTGTCTGTCGCCGGCGAATGCGTGACGACCGGGACGGCTAGAGTGACCACCTGCACGTCGACATATACACGCAGTTTCCTTACCGCAGGAACTACCACTACCCCGATAGCCGCACCTCCCCTTCCCCGCCGCCTCCTCCTGACCGAGCTTCGAACATCCGTGCATAGCACCGAACCCATAAAACAACATGCGCTTATCATCCCCAAAGCCATGGCCTCGCAGAACGCTTCCATCGGACCACTTCGGACACGCTTTCCACCAACATTCACCCTGGTCATACCAACTGGGACTCCCTGCTCCCATTTCTTACATTTGCCTTACAATAATGCGCTGCAACGGACAACCCAATTCTCGACATTTTTTTCAAGTTTATGAACGGACCTCTGCCTTAGTCATGAAGGCATATTTATTTTCTCTCACCGTCCAAACTTCAGCATCCTTCCATGAACAATTTGCTTACCGCCTCGTATAATGCCGTGAACTTGCGCGTCTTCATTTTCTATATTGGTCTTCATATCCCATGGTGTCACCCACACTTCGCGCACTTTTACGTGGGAAGCTCCCAGACACCCTTAGAGCGTGTGGGGGTAGCGGTCTCGGACTCAAAGGAGATGCCCTCGACTCAGCGTGGCAAACTCAGCGGAGACCAGCTACCAAGTGACAAGAGGTTTTTGGCCGTTCGGTGCCCAGCTTTCGCTGGTCGCAAGCCAGAGAATGGGTCGGAGCCAGAAGTTCACAAACAATAACAAAGTTTATACAGCAATTGAGACGATACAGAGGGTTTCACAATCACTAGTACAGACACATACAAAGTGATTAATTAAACAATGCAACACGTGCAGAGTTAAACTCGAGAGAGAATGCAATACAAAGGCAATATTGCACCTGAAGTGCACTAACACACGAGAGAGAGGTAAACAAACAAAACACAATTTGTTCACCGGGCACTGCGGCAGTCCGACGACCAGAGTTCAACGACGATGCCGTCCCGCAGACTGGCGAACGTTGCCTCGTTGGTCCGATGCTGGCCGAGTGGTGTTTTCCCGGGAGTCGAACGGGCGCGCTTCGATGAAGCTTAAACGGCGGTCCGGACTGACTCGAGAGCGGTCAACGTCCTTCTTTTATAGGCTCGCTCTCACGTCTGTTTGTTCTACGCGCTAAAGTAGGCGCGCACATACACGTAGCATCTCCCGTATAGTTTCCCTTCCTTTCTGTCGCCGGCCGCGCGTCCCCATTGGTCAGAGGTTGGGGGTCGCGTCTCGAAGTTTCGAGCGTATTCTGGCGTGGCGCCATCGTGGCGGCGTCGCCTACGTCCGAGTGCAGAGGAGGGGGTCATGTCTTAGCGCACGCAAGGCTTCCCCCTCTTCCCCCCGTCAGCTGTAGAAGCAACTCGGATGGTCTAGAGAAATCGGCGTGGATGACTTCATTCCTTCGGCGCACGCCGTGGCGGTGAGCGGTGGTGGAGGGGAGAGAGAGGCACGCGCTCGGCGGGGGCTTTCCCTCTCTCCCGTTGGGCTCGCGCCGGCGAGACGCCGTGCGCGCGGCGGTTTTTCTTTGTTTGTAAAATGCGCCGAATTTTGTGACACATGTTCGCCTTCGTGGCGTGCGCCATACATGCGCACTCCAGGGTTATGTGAAGAGTTTATGAGCCGATATATATTGGCCCCTAAAAAGTGCTTGAACAACGTCCTCACCTGTTACGGGCCGTCGCTGTCGTGGAATAGAGATCGTCTACATGCTGCGTATCAAGACCTTTGCCCGTCGCCCGATATCCCTCTTACTCGCAACCAGGATTGTCACTTTCGTCCTGGGGGGCAAGTACTGCAAGGACTGTGCGCGAACGTCATCAGCATTTTTCTATATTCTTCTTCATATCCCATGGTAGTCTTCCTGGCGTACGAAATTCCGGGCAGTGTCAATAAATCCAGCTTAGGGCATTCACAATCTCACAATACAAACAAAATAAAATGCTAACAAGCGCCTAAATGTTATAAAATAGATTTTCCGGTAAATAAAATGTTCAATAATATTCATACCTTTCGTGGCAGGTTTCCTTTTGGCTGACCATGGCTACGACGTGTGGTCTATGAACACAAGGGACATCGAAAACCGCTCTCGCCACCTAAAGCTGAGTCATAAGGACCCCCGATACTGGCAATGGAGGCAAGAAGTTTGAAGTCAATCACTGATTCAATTCAATGTCGAGTCCGTTAGCTCCAAATTTTGCTCTTAGAGAAATATAGTAGTATCTTGGGGAAAAACACAGCGCACTCCTAAGACAAGGACGAAGAACGACAAGACGATACAGCGCTGACTTCAACTGATTATTTTATTGCGGAGCGACATATATTGTAACGGCATACGACCTTCGCAACCAAGAGCGCGCTGCGGTATACAAATAAAGAAGAGGCGCGGCGCGAGCGCGCGGCGCTAGCGCGTGAAGCAGAGAACAAAGGGGAATCGCCGCGCCGGTTATGTCTGAGTCTCCTGTGTCTGAGTCTCTGTGCCTTTCTCTGCGCGGGCCCGCCGTCCCGTAACATTTGGTGGCAGCGGTGGGATCATGCCGCTCACCCGCTCCCAGAATCAAGTCCCCGACGTGCCAGTCGACAGGACTCCGCCACCAGCCGACGGCGCCGACGACGCCGCGGCCGGCATCGCTACACCTGGGCGCTCGGAGGGGCTCGGTTCTCCGCAGCGGCTGGACGCCGGTATTGAGCGCCTCCTCGATATTTTTACTCAGCGGATGGACGCATGGGAGGCCCGTCTGACTGTCCAGGCTGGGGAGATGGAGGCGATCCGGCGCGACTTCCGTCGCCTTCTGCCAGGCGAGCCGAACACGGGTCCGGTGCCTCTGGACGTCCCCGCCACCGCTGTACCCAGCTCTGCCGTCGCTGTACCTGCGGTCGTAGCCGCCAACAGCATACTCGGCGCGGGCGCATCATTGGACGTCGTGGAGTTGCCCACGTTCGACGGCACCATTTCGTGGGATGCTTACCGCATCCAGCTGGACAGTATTGCGGCGGCGAGAGGCTGGGACGAGCAGATGAAGGCACGAATGCTCGTCGCCAAACTGAGAGGCCGCGTGACTGAGCTGCTGCAGAACGTGCCGCCTGACCAGCTGGGCTCTTATACTGTCCTGGCGGGCCTCCTCGTCGACCACTACAGTGCCTCAGGTCACCCCCGTGTGCAGTACCACCGCCTGCGAGTCCGCCGTCAAGAGCCCGGGGAGACATACCAGGACCTCGCCGCCGCCATAGAACGCCTGGCTCTGCAGTCGTTGCCGGGGGCGCCTCAGAACGCCGTGGCCCTGGTCGGCACCGAGGCATTCGTCGACGCCATCCGACTCCCTGAGGTGCAGCGCTTGGTCCGCTCTGGGCGTCCTGAGTCCGTCCGCGCCGCCATGGCGCTCGCCGTCGAGGCGGAATCGACTTTGCCGGCCACGCGGGGGTCGCCACCGTCTTCCGAGCACAGCGTCCCGGTGCAGGCTCCTCGGTTCTCAGTCCCCACAGCGGCCTCTACCCGACGCAGGCGTAATGACACCCGCACGACCTGCTTCCGCTGCGGCCTGAGGGGACACTACGCGAGGGACTGTGCTGGCCCTCCGAAGTCGGAAAACGATTCGGTGGAACGGTGCCCCCGGATAAAGTCCGTCCCCGCACTCCTTAGTTCGCCGCGTCCCCTTCTTTCGTCGGCTTCGATGACAACGGAAGCTCCCTACGTGCTCGTTGACGTCGCCCTGCTTGATCGGCACGTAGCGGCCTTGGTCGACACTGGAGCGGCTGTTAATGTGCTCGACAAATCGCTTATTGTCAACGCGCCCCACCTGCTTCTTTCAGCCGCCAAAACCCGGCTCGTAGCTTTTAACGGCGCCCCGGTGGAGCAAGTCGCACGTGTTACCATCAACGTGACAGCACTCGGAAAGACCATCTCCACCGAGTTTGTTGTCGCGGACAGCCCTATTTGGCCAGTGGTCCTCGGGTGCGGGTGGTGCCAGCAAGCCGGAGTCGTTCTCAATTTTACCACCACAGAATCACGTGCGAGCCAAACTCTGTGTGGGCCGGGTTGGCTTAGCTGGATTTCCAGCGTCGGTGTCACCCTGTGGCAGTCCCTGGTGTCGGCGACCAAGCGTGCTTTGGGATCTGTGCGCTACCTCGGAACGAAGTGGCCACGTCGAGTCAAGCCAGTCGACGTCACTACCGTGACTGTGGCGACCGCCGTTACTCTGCCACCGGGTGCGGCAACTTGGGTGCATGCCAAGTCCGACAATCCGATCACAGCGGATGTGATTTTCGAACCTACCCGGTGTTCGGCTCCGGCCCGAGAGATGATCTCCCCTCGAAGCCTTCTGTCGGTGCTGTCGTGCCGGCGCCCACATTTCGCTAGCGGGCCTGTCTAAACAAGCGCTGCGCGCTCGCCGACGCTCAAAGCAGGCCCAGACTTTCTCGGACAAGTCGCGACATGCAGCGTGACTCATCCAGCCACGCCGGCGCCGACACGGACCCTTCCTCCTCCCCTCCTCTCCATCGGTGCGGGCTCCTCCGACGCGTCATCGGCCGTCGCCCCTCGACCATTGGTCTAATTTGAATGGTGGCCAGTGATTGGAGGATTTGAACGGCTGACTGCCGTAACCGTTTCCAGCGGCTTTAAAAGCGGAGCCGCGCTGAACCCGAGCAGCAGACGGGCAGCAGAAGAGCCATCACGCCGGAGCTACGCTCGCCGCCGGGGCCGCCCTTCTTCTGTGTGCCTGCCCGTGGTGCTCTTGACCTTGTATCATGTAAAAGCCCTTGTACATACTGTACATAAAGTTCATTCGACTCACCGTCGCCTCGACAGTTTCCTGGCTCGGACACCCAGTCCCAACAGTGGTGGCAGCGGTGGGATGCCACAGTCCCAACAGTGGTGGCAGCGGTGGGATGCACCAGACCCAACAGTGGATGGCAGCTGCGGGATCGACCGACGTCAGCTACCTCGGCGCGGTGAGTGCCTGATGTTTTCCCCTCAATTCGCCAGACTGCTCTAGCACACGTGATTGTAGTTTAGAGTAGGGCTGTGTGTGTAGCACTGTAGGAGAGCTTTGCTGTTTCGAGCCAAGTCGGAGCGCTTTGAAACGAAAGCTGGTGCAGAGGGAGTAAACGAGGCGTTTTGGAAAGAATTACTTGCGCGTGTCATACTAGTAGCGCTATAGTAGTGAACGGCAAGGGAATTCTAAGAAAAGGGCAAACTACAAGAGGCTATTGTGTGCGATGGAGAACTTCAAAGTGAAGGAACTCATCGAAATTTGTGAAGAGTTGGGCATTGATTTGGGCCCCGCAAAACGAAAGCATGCGATTCTTGAGATCATGCGAAAGGAGAATGTAACGGCTGAGGAAGCCAATGAGGCCTAGGAAGAGATCACAGAACGCCGTGAGCGCGAGGAGGCCAAAAGACGCCGTGAGCACGAAGAGGCTGAAAAACAGAGGCAGCTTGAGCGCGAGGAGGCAGAAAAACGGAGGCAGCTTGAGATAAAACGGCATGCTCGCGCTAAGAAACTTTTGGACCTGGAGTCTGAAGCACACGAGATCTTTTATGACAGAGATAGAACATTGTTCGCTCTGCGTAAGAACAACGGTCATCAGCTGAGAGACAGGCCGCAGCCCTTCGTGATCGCCGAAGATATGGCGAAATATCTTGCGGAGATCGAGCGCGCCTGCGAGAGAAAGCGCGTTGAGCGGAATGGTTGGGCACAGAAGTTGGTAGCCCTGCTTTCCAGTGAAGCGTATGACGTTGTCAAGCGCCTGTTGGATGGCGGCTTGGCGGACTACGATGAGCTGAAAAGCTTTTTACTGACAAGATATAACGTGTCACCGCTGGACCTTCGCCAAAGTTACCTGCGAGAGTATAGCACCCCATCGTTTTACGATTTTCCGTACCAGTTTAAAGCCGACATTTTAGAGTGGCTCGAAAATGCTGAAGGGTCGGAAGATCGTGACGCAGAGGTAGAGTGCGTAGCTGTAGAGCAGAGCTGCCAGTGCGGCACAGAGGAACGTAGTCCGTACGTGGCAGATGTAACTGCTGCTGTAACATTGGGAATTGCCCCGCATTCGCCAACTGAGAAAACCTCTACACCATCGGATAAGGTAGTCACAGCATCGGACGATGCATTTACAGAGGTCTCGCCCATTGAGATTGTGGCGGAGTTACCGGAAAGCGAATCTCCTAGCGTGTCGAAAGCAGAAGTTGCCGAACAGGGCAGAGAGGACGTCCGTCTGGACATTAGTGAAAACACTTGCGCCGACGCAAGCGAAGTAGATGAGGACGGCACACCGTGTTGTTCAGCGCGTTCGGCAGAGATGCAGAAACCCGAAACTTACGATCAACGGAAGCAGGCGCATGGAGAGTTTGCGGACGCTGAGTTGTGCGTTAGTGTCTCTGGCGAGGAATGCAAAACGAGTCCCGTGCTTTCGCACTGCTCTGAGCTTTGCGACTTACCAGAAAGCAGCTGCAGTAGCGGGAACACCGCGACTGAGTGCAGAGCCGACCCTCATCCGCTATCAGCTGAAACGCGCCAGGAGCACGACGCGAGCTGCGTGTCAACACTAATGTCAGGAGAAAACACTGGTTCGTCTGCGCCTGAAGAAGCTAAGGCGCTGGACGACAGTGGAGAACAGAACGTTCCAGACAACATAGCGGCGGTAGACGTCAACCCGTCCGAAAAAGATGAGGCCGAATGCGCACTCAGAGACGCTGAGCAGGAACAGCGCAGCTTTGAGGAACTTAGTGAAGGCGCCAAAGACAGGTCTGATCGAGGTAGCGCACGTGAATCGGCTGAGAATCATAGTGACGTTGTCAGAGAGCAGAAATTTAGGCGACGGAAGCAGAATTTGCTTTCACAGGCGAAAGCGAAAGGAAAGCTCACGATAAAAAGCTGCAGCCGGAAGGAAAGGCACCGCCAGTTCAGGAATGTGAGCTATCGCCACAAGGTGATAGCGAAACAAGAGAAACAGTGCTGCCGTCGAAAGGAGAGGAAAGGCAAGCTCAAGAGAGAGAGCTGTCACCGAAAGACGATGGAAGGCAGGCAAAAGAAAGAGTGGTGGCGCCGAAAGATGAAAGGCAGGCATAAGAAAGACAGGCACCGCCGAAAAGAGAGAAAGGGCAAACGCGCGAAAACTGGTTTCCACCATCGGAAGCGCCAGCGTCGCCGGCAAAATGACTTCAGTAAAGTCAGTCACGTTGTCAGCCCTAAAACTAGCGTCAGAACCAGAGCTAAAGAAATGTGCGAGGCATTACTATCGCGCAAAGCGAAGCGCATAAGTGTGTCGGGGCACATAGGTCTGGGCAGTAGAATAAACTGCAAAAAGAAAGCATACAAGCATTCACGCGAGAAAGAGTATCTTGGGAGGAAACCGAGATACAAGAGAGCGCTGCCCGTGAGGCGAAAAATTAAGGAGCGGGATAAGTGTGAATCTTGCCGCCAGCACAGAAAGAGCGAGACGCGCAAAGGCGCGTGTTCTCAGGACGGCTCTCTCTTTGCGCTGCAGTCACGGGAGCAACCGCGCTCCCACAGAAAGCGGCACGCGCGCGCAAGGAAAACACGAGAACGGCTCGAAGAGCGAGAGATAGTACGAGGCCGCAGTGACAGGGGCAAGAAAATTGCCAAGAAGAAATCGTCTAAGCGCTCAGCCAAGCACAGTTATCGCGATAGAAAGCCGCGATTCGAAATGACGCCACTTAGTAGGCGTAAAATCAAAAGGCCGTGTAGAGGCGAACTACACACCGAGCGGAAAGGCAAACGGATGCGCGAGAAAGTCAAGACTCGTGCAAGGTCTGACTTGCCCCCACGAACAGAGAGAAAGAAAGAACGGTCCCATCGGAAGCGTTGCGCACTCGCTATGGGACGTCGCGACTGGCGCGCGAAGCGCAAAGAAAGGGACAAGTTGCCAGCCTATGAAAGCGAATCGCTCTCGTACTGTAGCTCCCGTAGAAACTGGAAAGACAAGTACAGAGAGAAAGAAAAGCGCGTATACCGCGAAAGAGGCAGAGACATTAGCTACCGCTGTAGTAGAGAGAGAAAGAACAGCGCGTCTACCGCGAAAGAGGCAGAGACGTTAGCTACCACGGTAGTAGAGAGAGAGAGAGAAAAGCGCAGCACAGCGAAAAAGGCAGTCACTAGTTTCCGCTGTAGCGAGTGTCGTTTACCGTCCGTTGGAAGCGAGGAAAACGCGAACGTAGACGCACTAAGCCGTATGTTCTAAGCAAGGCTGGCTTCGCCTCCTCGTGACCTACATTTTGTCTCTTCGCGAACAGCTGTTAAGTTCGCTCGTAGATCGGGGAAAAATTGATATCCTCATTTGTGGCCTCAGCTGAGTGTCTTCTGGCCGAGTGATCTCAAGAGAGCGAATTTATTTTGCATTCATTTCATTCCGAGTGTTTCATGTGTTCGACACTTTGTTTGAGTTTATTACTTTGGAGTTCTGGTATCCCACATGTGTCTCTTGTAGAAGAGGGAACAAAAAGGGGACAGAACTATTGCTAGCGGAGTTTTTGTGACCTTTAAGTCTGGTGTATTGACGGGTGACAGAAGGCACTTGCTCGTGTTGGGTGTTGCCTGTTGTCGGTCGGTTCTTGGCAACATGCAGAACGATCAACGACCGATGCTGAGAAGCAAGCTCTTCCGACGGACCGAGCGAAGCTGATCCAGTCACCTGGGCGACTAAGCTGCGGAGCAGTGATCCTGTCCTGACGAGAGGGACCCGTTCTCGGGAAGGAGCCTGGAGCTACCTGCGGCTGAACACCGGACGAGAACTTGGAGGAGCCTGGCGTACGAGCGCGCCCCGCATCTGAGCCACGCGGAAGTAGCTCGTCTTCGTGGCGCATTGTCTGGCGGCGGTGGTGCTGTCGTGCCGGCGCCCACATTTCGCTAGCGGGCCTGTCTAAACAAGCGCTGCGCGCTCGCCGACGCTCAAAGCAGGCCCAGACTTTCTCGGACAAGTCGCGACATGCAGCGTGACTCATCCAGCCACGCCGGCGCCGACACGGACCCTTCCTCCTCCCCTCCTCTCCATCGGTGCGGGCTCCTCCGACGCGTCATCGGCCGTCGCCCCTCGACCATTGGTCTAATTTGAATGGTGGCCAGTGATTGGAGGATTTGAACGGCTGACTGCCGTAACCGTTTCCAGCGGCTTTAAAAGCGGAGCCGCGCTGAACCCGAGCAGCAGACGGGCAGCAGAAGAGCCATCACGCCGGAGCTACGCTCGCCGCCGGGGCCGCCCTTCTTCTGTGTGCCTGCCCGTGGTGCTCTTGACCTTGTATCATGTAAAAGCCCTTGTACATACTGTACATAAAGTTCATTCGACTCACCGTCGCCTCGACCGTTTCCTGGCTCGGACACCCAGTCCCAACAGTGGTGGCAGCGGTGGGATGCCACAGTCCCAACAGTGCTCAATGGAGAGGCCCACGTGTTAATGCTTAATATCAGCCGCGCACCGCTCGTGCTGACTCCCGGCACGCAACTGGGTGCAGCATCAGTCTTGGACTCAGCATCACCGGTTGCGTCTTTGCAGCATGAAAAACCATCTCACCACACTCCAGCGCCGGCGGTCCTATCATGGGACGCATTTAACTTTGGGCCCACCCTGACCTGCGCGGAGCTCGCCTCTCTGAAGGCCTTGCTGCTCGAGCATCGCAGTTGCCTTGCTCTAAGCGCCAGTGAACTCGGGTGCACTTCCTGGGCCCAACACCGGATAAACACCGAAAACCGTGGGCCTATTCCTCACCAACCTCGCCGTGTCGCGCCAGCTGAACGGAGAGTCATCCAGCAGCACGTATGCGACATGCTTGACCAGGGAATCATCGCCCCTTCTTGTAGCCCTTGGTCCTCCCCTGTCGTCCTTGTGCGCAAGAAGGATGGAACACTCCGCTTCTGCGTAGATTACCGCAAGTTGAACGCTATCACTCGTCTCGACGTGTACCCGCTGCCCCGCCTCGACGATGCACTTGACCGCCTGAAGGGGGCCCGTTATTTTTCCACCCTAGATCTGCTCTCGGGCTACTGGCAGGTGCCTGTTCACCCCGATGATGTGGAAAAGACAGCATTCGTGACTCCCGACGGCCTCTACCAATTCAACCGTATGCCGTTCGGTCTGTCAAATGCTCCAGCCACCTTTCAGCGCCTCATGGACCGCGTCTTAGGCCATATGAAGTGGACTATGGCGCTGGTCTACCTGGATGACGTCATTGTCTATGCGGCCACGTTTGATGAACACCAAAGGCGACTCAAACTCGTCCTCGAAGCCCTTACCTCTGCTGGGCTTCTCTTAAAACCAAAGAAATGTTTCTTCGGTTTCGCAGAGGTCACGTACTTGGGTCACGTTGTGAGCCGGCATGGCATCCGTCCCGACCCGGAGAAGCTAAAAGCGCTTACGGCTTACGAAGCTCCCACCACTGCCAAGGAGCTCAAAAGTTTCCTCGGATTTGCTTCATACTTCCGTCGTTTTATACCCAACATTGCCAAGCGAAGCGCTCCGTTGACCGCCCTACTGAAGAAGAATGCAGCGTGGAGTTGGACACCGGCCCAACAGCTCGCGTTCCTTGACGTCAAGCACGCGCTCCTCGAGCCTCCTACGTTGGCCCATTACAACGAATCGGCCCCCATCGTCCTCCACACGGATGCCAGCCAAGATGGGCTCGGCGCTGTCCTTCTGCAGGAAGACGAGTCTGGTGACCATAAAGTACTAGCTTATTCCAGCCGCCAGCTTTCCGACGTTGAGCGCCGCCGCCACTCTTCAGAACTCGAGTGCCTCGCCGTTGTCTGGGCCGTCGAGAAGTTCCGTCCCTACTTGTACGGCCGTCACTTTACCATCGTCACGAACAATAGTGCTCTCACTTGGCTGCAGTCTGCCAAACACTTAAATGCCAAGATTGCACGCTGGTCCCTGCAACTTCAAGAGTATGATTTCACCATAGTGCATCGGCGCGGCTCTGCACATCAGGATGCCGATTTCCTTTCTCGCCATCCTTGTTCAGTGACAGCTTTGACGGACCTCAGGACCGCGCAAGCGCAAGATCCCGACGTTGCTGCCATAATCCACTCCCTTGGCACCGCCGTTGGCGCAGGTCTCCGCAAACTGCGCCGGGTCTATCAAATGAAGGATAACCTCTTGTGTCATGTGAAGTGGTCCCGTGGTCGACCACCCGTGTGGTTGCCAGTTGTGCCGGCAACACTGCGGTCGCAAATCTTGCGCGGCCTACACGACGCTCCCATGGCTGGTCACCTTGGTCGCAGCAAAACCTACGCACGAGTGACGGAGCGCTTTTGGTGGCCTAATATGTCCAGAGACGTCAAGGAACACGTGGCGTCCTGCCAGACGTGCCAGTTCAGGAAGTCATCCACACGAGTAACCAAGCCACCCCCGCAAGCGTTTTCGCCGCCGAGTTCACCTTTCGAACTGGTTGGACTGGATCATTTGGGCCCGTTCCCGAAGACACGCGCCGGCAACCGGTATATTCTGGTTGCGGTCGACTACTTCTCCAAGTGGGTCGAAGCACTGCCCGTTCCCGACACGTCGTCCGCTCATGCCGTCTTGTTTGTGGAACAACATCTTGTTCTTCGGCATGGTGTGCCACAACGCCTCATCACGGACCGCGTGAGCTGCTTTATGTCCCAAGAATTTGAGCGTGCCCTCCGCTCCTTCGGCATTGCGCATTCCACTACATCCGTCAATCATCCCCAGTGCAATGGCCTCGTGGAGCGTGTCAACCGCACCCTTACGGATATACTCGCCTCCTACGTCGCTCCGTCCCACACAAACTGGGATCGTTTTGTTTCTACTGCAGCTTTTGCACTCAACACTGCGGCTCAAGAAACAACGCATGTCACGCCGTTCTCAGTCGTCTATGGCAGAACGCCCTCCATCCCTCTCGACGCGCAGTTGGGCCTTCGCCATCCTACTGCGTGACCGACTGACTGCGCCCAACGACTTCGTTCCGCCCGCCTCGACGCTCAGCGCAACCTTCTCACGGCCCATGCGCGTGCGCAAGTGGCCAATGCTGCAGCACCACCACCTCCCTCCTTTCGGTCCGGTGACTTGGTCCTCGTTCGCCGCACCATCCGCGCGACTGGCCGTGCCGCGAAGCTCTTGCCCCGATTCCGCGGCCCTTGCCGTGTAGTTGCACGGCTCGGCCCCGTTACGTACCGTCTAGAAGACCTCCCCGAGCTTCGACCACGCGGTGTACACCACATTTTTCCGGAACATGTCTCCAACATGAAGAGCTATGTCTCCGGCACCCACCGTGATCCCGACTTGGCTCCCACGTCCTCCCTAGTGCCGCCCTCCCGTACCAGCACCAGGCCTCCCTTCCTGAATGCCGCCCCTTAAGTGGAGCGCTGCTCCGTGAACGCAATCCCAAGTCCCGCGGTGCGAGAAGCCCTCGCACTTTTCGTACGGCGAGGAGTCGCCTACAAGCAGCCCCGGGATCTACCGGGACCGTCTCGTGTCAGACGACACTGTCATCACGACGTGACGATGCCTCCTGCGCACCAAGCTGCGCCGGTGCGAAGAACCTCAGCCCGGGCTCATCGGGACGAGTTCGATGCCGCCTGCAAAGCGAAGCACGCGCTAGGGGACACCAGCGGTGTCTTGCCCCTCTTATCTTGGAGACCGGAAGAGACTCTTATCTCCCCCCCCCCCCCCGGTGGAAAGATGTAACGGCATACGACCTTCGCAACCAAGAGCGCGCTGCGGTATACAAATAAAGAAGAGGCGCGGCGCGAGCGCGAGGGGAGAGCGCGCGGCGCTAGCGCGTGAAGCAGAGAACAAAGGGGAATCGCCGCGCCGGTTATGTCTGAGTCTCCTGTGTCTGAGTCTCTGTGCCTTTCTCTGCACGGGCCCGCCGTCCCGTAACAATATATATGTTCGAAAAGGGGGCGGGAAGACATGGGTAACATCTGCTGAGTTTGCACGTGACCGAAAGATAACATACTAAAATGGAAACACGCATAATGGCAAGGGTGACCCTTGGAGGCAACAAAAAATGGAAACTAAACACGATAAAAAAGACAAGTATATATAAGTCGCTCCGCAATAAAATAATCAGTTGAAATAGCGCTGAATTGTCTTGTCTTTCTTCATCCTGGTCTTAGGAGTGCGCTGTGTTTTTCCCCAAGATGAGCTACCAACTAGCCCACTCTTCCACCCTTGTAGTATAGGAGTAGTTTTTTATTGCAGCTATGATTTGGATATAGTGGGACCAATATGAGAATTGGATTGATGGAACTAGCGCATTTTTTTGGAATACCTGGTAATCAAAGTTTCATATGTTTAGGCCATATGAAGTCACATCTCTGTTTATGATGTAACTGCTGTTGCCTTGTATAGGCATGTACGCACTCTACAAGCTTTAAACAGCTTTTTCGCCGGTGGCTTCGAACTTCGAGCTGACAAAAATTAAGCAGAAGAATAATCAGAAATATAAAGTATTTGTGTAGTACCCCGTGCGATTTACTATATTTCGCACTTTAACCACTGTGTGCCCCGAACGTGTTATTGCATTCGTTGCGAATTAGTTAGGGCTCAACAACCATGCGCACGATATTTGTCGAATGAAAATAGTGCAGCGGAGCGAGAGTCAAAATTGTCATTCAGGACAACCTGGTTGAAGATTTTTATCCTCTGTGCTGACAACTCGCAATGCAGAGGATAATTCTTTTTAAAATGCGCGCAGAATATAGGCAGCTTTCATAAGGAACTTTCTCAAAGCGAGCGTCCTTTTAACTTAGGAGCCTCTGCACATATTCGAGAGAAATAACAAGGGAAATGTGTCTCGGCAGATTTCTGCAGAAAGATCAATCCAACATCTAATGTTCTTACTCATACGATCGATATACTCGAGCACACACCAGTATGCTGGCGCCCTTTATGCTTGTAATTAGCGACGAACATGATGAAATAGTGAACAGGGCTGCTATTGTTATTCCTAAAAACACTGTAGGAAAAATCATTTTTGCAAAAGTTAAACACATTCTAATAGTGCACGGGAGATAAAGGAGTATAACTTTCTTTAGAATATATATCATTCAGAAGTTGACATTGTGTCATTAGTCCCAAGTTATACATATAACCAAATGCGCATGCGCAGTGCTTGACCTCGGACATCTAGAAATTGCTAAAGTAAGTCTTTTATGATGGAGAGGAATGCTCGCGTCGGTATATAGCACTGGTAGTGTTAGTTTGGTTTATGGTTTGGTTTATGAGGTTTTAACGTCCCAAAGCGACTAATGCTATGAGAGACACCGTAGTGGAGGGCTCCGGAAATTTCGACCACCTGGGGTTCTTTAACGTGCACTGACATCGCACAGTACACGGGCCTCGAATTTCTCCTCCAAAGAAATTCAGCCGCCGCGGCCGGGATCGAACCTGCGTCTTTCGGGCCAGCAGCCGAGCACCATAGCCACTGAGCCACCGCTCGGCGGTAGCGTTAGTGTGGACCAGAATACAGCGAGGGCTTCTTAACAAGCACGAGAAGAAATTATACTGAATAGGTAATATTTGAATTCGTACACCAGGTACGTCTGGTTTTCAGCCAAGCGTAAGTAATATCGATATTGATTTTCAATATTCAGAAAATATGAATTTGTCTCCACTGCACCCGAAGGAATTTTGGGGCCGTGCACCCAGCCGTACCGTAATTGCGCGTCCGCACAGACGGCTGGCCACCCCCAGAAGCGCTTGTCAGAAAGTGAGTAGACTGTCAGTTGATTGGAGTTGCTTCGCCCCTCTCTCGAGGGTGCGGTGAACAAAGCACGGTACACCTAGGCCAGTGTATGACGCCTGCATGTGGGTGTGGCTTATCCTTTCTCCTTGCCGCGCTGCGTCGGTTCCTTGCCGTGCAGCAGCGTCAAAATTGACATTTGTAAAAATATAAAAGGTGATATGGATATTACATGGGGTGCTACAAGCCTCTCAAATAATTGGATACCTAGAAGTTCCAGTTACATTTATTCATTCAGTAAAACTTAACAGTCAGGGATAATTAGGACGTCGAAGCTACACTCTCAAAAACTGAGCTGCTGACTAAGCTATGCCGGAGAGAGCCATTTTGTGAATCAATATAATTAGCTTTATATAATGCTAACAGTATTCGGTGGAACCCCCTTTATTTCGCGAAGCAAAGGTAACTTTTCAAAGCCAAAAAAAGCGGTTTATTAAGGTGATGTTTTCAGGTACCTTTTGTTTTCAAACCCAGCATATACCTACAATTAACTTCCGCCTGATGTTCTACAAATCACATCTATTGATGCTCCTACGACGTCTTGAGTCTAAAACAAACTTTTATACGCTGTTCTTTTTTTAAAAAAGAGAACCAACCTATCTGTAGTGCCTAATTGTGTATGCAGGTACAGAACAAAAAATAAGTAAATAAAATCTCCTTATGGTTTCATTCATGACGCTTACTCCACCTTCTTATCATATCTTAGAAAAATAAACCCCTTTAAGCCTATTTTGACGCATTCTTTCTCTTATCGCAGCTTCAATGAGATTGGCCGCTGGGATATAGCCGCAGCCGTCGACACCATGCTTAACGCCACCACGTCATCCAAGGTGCCCTCGCTGGTGGCCTCGCAGGGATTCCTTTCGAGCATGGTGCTTCTCTCCACGAGACCCGAGTACAACGACAAGGTGCGTTGCTCAGGTGGAGCTCCACTCCACATGAAAACACTGCCGGCCTCACAGTATGGTCTTTAGACCTGCCTTAGCGATACACTTGTTGAAACAGTGATACTTTCCTGAAACAAGGTTTCGGCGACGCTTTAGTATACACTCAAACCCGCAGTGTGAATTTTTGTTTTTCTTCTCTGAGCATATTTCAAGTTCATTCTGGATTACGTTTGTGGCTTGGTTTTCTTTTTCGTTATCTTCTACTGCCTTGTAAACTGTATGCCAACGGCGCAAGCTAAGCAGTGCATGTTTACTGCTTTCATCAAAAAGTCTTGATCTAATTTTCACGTTTGAAACTTGTCAAAAAGAATAAAAACTACAACCACCTTTTCTGTGTTTCCGCTTTTATATCGTGTATTCTGAATCAGAAAATTTAACCATTTATGACAATGAATTTGAGGCACCTGCAGTGTTAAGCTGTCCTCTGGAATTACATAAAACAAAAGTTCACGGTCTTCTTAGACAATAAAAAGGCCCCATGAAACACGATCTTCACAAGGGAGAGTACCGAAAACCTGTTCTATTTGGACAAGCTGGCAGCCATATTTTATATATGGCCATTTATAGGTATACAGGCAGACACGCTTACAGCAATGAAAGCAGCCAAGCAGGTATGCGATTAGTACATCACTATTCAATCACATTGGCAAAAGCGGTATCAGTGCAGCCGGGAGTGGACAGCGGCATAGCTGTGCTGCGACATAACTGCTAACATTGAAGTCAATGGCATGAACACTGGAGGACCGCATGATGTACTTTTGTAGAAAATAGATAACTCTGGTCTTCGTAATCTCAATGCAAATGATATATTCTCATCTTTTGGGCGAGTGCTCAAAGACTGTACAATGAGGCTCCTGGAGAGGACCTTCTTAGGCAGGGGTTGGCAGCACTGCTTCCGCTGTCATTCAGATACTTATAACTATAAGAAAGAACACTGCAACCATCAGCAGTTATTGTGTGAAGCCCGATTTAGAGACAAGAAGATCAAATTGAGCAGTTCCCCTCTGAATTGTTAGGATGCACTGAGCGCAGTAATATGTGCGCGTGACTGCAGCTCTTCACGTGTAGATTGCTTAGCCTTCTGTTAATAAGGTGAAGAGATTATAGTTTCATATCGGTATAGAGCATTTTGTTAATCTGAGTGCAGCACCAAAGAAATGAAATTCATGCGGTCACCATTGGCGTGGGCCACTTTAGTTGCCAAAAGCATAGCTACGAGCACTCAATCCAAATATCCCGTCTGAATTCGAAGTAGCAGACACCTATATATGCCAAAACTTTTTAACAGTCTGAATCTGAAAGTCCTTCCTTGCAGGTCGCCGTCCTAATCGGGTACGCTCCGGTTGCCAACCTCACGCACATGGGTTTTCCTTTCCGTGAACTGGTAGCTGTTTCCGACCTCTTATTTGTGAGTAATATTTTCATTTCTCTCACATTTGTTGCTGTCGTGACTGTTGCTTAGGCACAGGTGTGTGTGATCTAATCTGGAGAAATTCTGTTCGGTGATTTGAGCCAAAACATCTAGGACGGAAGTCCGTCTGGTTGGGTCCTTGAGAAGTTATGGGAAAACTGCCGCCAACCAATATTTATTTTTGCCAACGTTTCGGGACCAACTCGGTCCCTTCTTCAGGGTTGACTAAAGTGTGCCAGCAGCAGCGGGGTGTTGCCTTCGCTCTCCCTTTGTCAGCACGTTCCGAAGTCCACTAACGTACGCGGAGGGGAGCGTTTCTGGAGTCGTATTCATCCCCGCCTTTGTGAGCCGGATGTGCCATGACTCCACATGTCGCCTCGTGAACCGGTTTGGCTCCACGACCAAGACGCTCCCCTCCTCGAAGGCTGTTCGGTGGTCGGCGCGCTCGCAGTGTTCGACGAAGGGGTTGGATTCTGAATTCATCAGCCAGATGTCATTTTTATCTTGCCTTGTTCTTTGGTGGAGGTTTTTTGTTTCGCCGACGTGTGAAGCTGGGCACTTGGAGCATGGGATTTTGTAAACAAGACCTGGTTGTTTTTCTCTGGGGACACGGTCCTTCGGTCGTCGTAAGATGCTGCTTATTGTCAAAACAGGTATGTGAGCCACGTAGATTCCATGTTTTCCCAGAATGCGCGCAAATGCCTCTCTGGTTCCCCTCGTGTATGGAAGCACCACGCGTGCGCCTTCCGTTGTTTCATTGTTGGCTGCTTCGCCTGTCCTACGAGCCTGACGGCGATCAACGCGTTGAATGAAGCCACGTGTGGAGCCATGCTTCTGTATGTTGGCGAAAACGGTGGCCTCTACTGCTTTTTTCTCCGCTTCGTAGGAGCAGATTGGCTTTGCTCTTCTCGGAGGAGAATAGACGACGGATCCCTTGGTGCTAGTAGGGTGGTCGGAATTAAAATCTAGGTAGCGGCCGGTACGGGTTGGCTTCCTATAGACACCGAACTTTAGATCTGCCCTTTTTCTTCTTATGAAGACGTCCAGGAATGGCAATGTGTTTTTCCCTTCTCGTTTCATTGTGAACCGAATAGAAGGTTCGGCTGAGTTGAGGTGTGCCAGGAAATTTTCGACCTGCGATGTCTTCAGAATACAGAAACGTCGTGAATGTAAGGAATGAAATATATTTTTTCCTGAAACGACATCAGTGCCTCCTCTTCGATGGCCTCCATCATCAAGTTAGCTGCAGTCACCTAGATCGCGGCGACCATGGCAGTGCCGCTGATCTGCTTATAAAATTCCCCTTTGAAAGAAAAAGCTGTGCTGCTTCGGCAGAACTCCAAGAGCCGGCAGTGTTCTTCTTGGTTCAGGCTCGTCCTGGTGCCTAGGTCAGCGTTCGCTTCGAGGGCTTGCTTCGCTGCGGAAAAGGCTATTGGCACAGGAAAGCTGGTTAAGAGCGAGACCACGTCGAATGAAACCATGCACTCGTCCACTTCCAGTTGTGCGTTGGAAAAGCGTTCGACGAAGTGGGTGAAGTTCTGCATGTGCGCTGATGTGTTGCCTATCAGGGGCGATAGGACTCGGTGTACGTAGGTCGAGAGTGCCTTAAGCGGTCAGGCTGTGTAGTCGAAGATGAGACGCAGCGGAACGCCAGGTATATATATGAATTTTCGGCAGTCCGTAGTGGGCTGGTGCTGAGCCGTTCCAGCAGATGAAGCGCAAGTAGAGGTGTTTTGATTCAGGGCGGTGCTTGAAGCTGGATGTTAGAAGCAACCACCTTCCGAAGCATCGGAAGACGCACACGTCTTCTTGACCGATCGCATACGCCTCCACTAGTTCCCAACAAGTACGATAGGGGTGATTAAACAAGAAACTTCTCTTATCTAAGTGAGAGGAGCTATCTTCGCTCTGTCTACAGTGCAACGCATGGTTGGTCGACACTGCCTCTTTCAGACACCTGTTCTGCTGAAACAACCGCTCAATAATACAGCGGCAAGCCTGCCCGATGTACAGCCTTTGTCAAAAGTTTAGAGCCCAGGAGGTTTGCTTCAAAGCACTATTGTGGCGCTCCTGTAGCACTCACGGAAGTCGTACGCATCGGAGGAAGCAGGACAAAAAATCTTACCTTCAGGAGATTTGGGACGCTGAGCGCGCATTACGAGCAAAGCAGTGTGGCCCAGAAGCAAACCCCCTGGGCTCTAAACTTCTGACAAAGGCTGTACTTCTTGCGGCACCAAAGCGGGACCGTCGATACAACACCCGAGACGCAGTTGAGGAGCAGTTTGCTGCAGTTGGTTCACTGTAGCCCATAGGGAACCACTCTTCAACTGTGACACTGGCGTTGTCTTCACTGTCCAGTTTCGCACAGCAAGCCGTCCTGTAGCGATGTAAAGGAACGCGAACAACGTGGCGCCTATGCGCTGCGCTGTTAGAAATTCTATTGATCGCGCTTTTCCCTGGGTGGTTAGAAAAAGCCTTTATAGTTGCCCCAGAATGCCACACGGACGACTATAGCGTCTTTTTTTTACCACCGAAGTAATAAGGCGATCAAAAAAATTCCAACACCGGACCTCGTAGGCAACATATTGTTCGCGTTTCCTTCCATCGCGATAGTACATCGGACTGGCTTCTATATTGATGAGCGGTTGTTCATGCCTTGTAAAGATGAAGTGACTCGCCTAATCTGTGCACACATGTTCTTTGGTTTGTGTTTAATTGTTTGTTGTTTTTCCGAAGTGTCTGGCGCTAATGTAGCTTCCCCTTTTTAAGAATAAAAAAACAGTTCATAGTCTGCGCTCGTCCTCTCTCCATCTCTCACTTTGTTCTGCGTTTTTTCGGTGTTTAATTACGGATCTATAGATATCTAAATTTCTCCGATAAACATAGTTGAAAGACACGTCCGTGTGTGTCCTCAATATTATTCGTTCGCGTCTTTGCGCCGTTTTAAAGAGCTCTGTTTGGGCATAACTCTCAAATGACTTCATGTTTCTCACATTTAATATGCGTGGCGGATTTCTTCTCACATGCTACGAAGTCATGCCTATCGTTTAAGTTGTTGCAATGTTTTCTCACAAACACTTAATTGTTTTTAAAATACAGGTGTTTTGATTGCGGCATTTTTTTTCCGTACTTGCGGTCTACACTAGTCCATAGACAACATTGTATTCTCTTTCTACCGCACTGTTTTGTTCCCACGCAGTTTCTCCTCGACCTGAAAGGAGACAGCGGCTACCTCTATCTTCCCACGACACTGAGAGAGGTCGCCCAATTTGTATGCATAACATTGAAAGGAATTCCCTGTTCCCTGCTATACATTCTGACTCTTCTGAACAGTCCGGATCAGTTAAATACGGTAATATAACCTTCGTCACAAGCCTGACACAAAGGCACCGACGCACGCATACCTGCTCAATGAAAACATTGCAGCCTGATCTTCTATGCAACAAACTGGTTTTGCCACCAGCTAAAAACTTGTGTGTATACCTTAATGCTGTGCCGTGCCTTCTTCTTGCGCTGAGCTAATCAAAGAGACTATAGACGCCCCTGCATTTTAAGGCTATCAGGTTAAGTGATGAATACAATACGTCCTCCTGTCTTCTCAACAATTCTATCAGATTAAGTGATGAATACAAAGAGTCCTCCTGTCTTCTCAACAATTGCATGATGTCTATAAACTCAGGAGCACTTTTAATTAATCCCATTAATAAAGCAATAGCTGTACTAGGACGTTGCTTCTTTCACGACGTCAGATGAACAGGTTAAACTGTGCACAGTAGAAGCCAACAATGCGAACAAAAATTGGCTGCCCTTTGCAAAGGTGCACCAGTACTTAATGACAGAAGCTGTTCTCTATGTGCAAAAATGATCCCGCACATTAGTCCTGATTGCTGATAGACATGGAAAGGTAAGTATAGAACAGCATGCAGCGTTTCAAGAATGAAATTGCTGCCAGGACAAATAAGTCAGAAGAGTCTTTAACTGACCGTTTTTCGAGAACCTCGGTGGCCCTTTTTTGGGACTGCTTGGAGCACACTGCTAGAGACGCTTAATTAGGTGGAATGGTCACAACTCAGCCCCACTGTCTTTCTTGTACCCTCTAATGACGTCGATATCGCTTTCTAGTTGCTAACAAGTGCTAATGTTTTCCTTGCGAGACGTTCTAGCAGTGGCCCTCTTTAGAATGGGAAAACTCAAACGCACGGACAAGAGCAGTTGAAACTTTCCAGACTTTTCAACTATCGTGGAGCAAATAGCGGACTGTTCTCAGTGAACTTCAGCAGATTGTTTGAAGGGCTACTGCACAAGCGAGCGCAGTGCGCGTAAGCCGTCATCGCAGAAAGTCTCTTTTACTGCGCAGGAATTCAGAATAGCATTAGTTGTAATAACGCGAACACCAAAGAGTTAGTCTTAAGGTGCGAACATCGCACGTGTCCTAGGGCTTTCAGTTGAATGGATGCGAAACATAGTGCCTAGTACTCTGTTTTATTGATTTGAATCTATCGAAACTTGTAATTTTTATAATAATACCGTACGATGCAGACGTATTTAGTAGTAAGGTGCAGGAGTGTTTAATTAGACATAACCTTTGCATCTCGGAGAGCAACACAATGCACGCGGCAGATATGACAGCATTCGGAGTGTTTTGATTCCTGTTAACGCCAAGCGCATTTCCCGACCAAGAGCTTCTAGTAGTACATAGCTCGTTGTCATTACAAATGCAGATATCAAAGTGCATTCATAATGTTGGCCTTGTCGATATGACACATTGAGATCACGCCGAAACTTTAATGGAGTCCATCAGGATAAATTACTGATAAAGTAGAAACCACATGTATTCCATTTGAGAAAAAAAATTGATTACATCATACTTAGAAAGCAAAGAAATAGTTTGGGACATCTTTGGAGCCAGTTCGTTTCTTAGTAGCTTACATAAGTGCCTCTTTGGGAACCGTTTTAGGCCAAGTACTGTGCAATATCTATAGAAATGACCTGGTACAAGCTCTCGAGCTATCTACTTTTGTTGCGTAGCTTAATGATGATTGTATTTGTTTTATCAGTACCTGTTTTATCAGTTGGTCAACCCTGCTTTGTTAAAAATTGTTTTTAGCGCCAAGTTTAACACCTCATGTACGAAATTGGAAAAATTCGAAGTAAAAAATATATTCCTTGTTAAGGAGTATGATGAACGTGAACAGATGTTAGGTTGGGCTTATCTAAAAGGAAAGTAAAATAATAGAGCCCGGCCCGCACCGCTTAGAGCACAACGGGCTACACAGAAGGCCACATAAATGAAAATCTGCGGTGTTTAATTGAAGAGAGAGCCTATTCTAAACGAAAGGTACCAATGTCAGACTTCGCCAGTTGGAAACATAACTGTCGAAACAGCAATAAGCGCGTATGTTTGTGAAATGTTGGTTCTAGCGACGCCTTGATGTCGCACCGAATAATACTTTCATAAAGTTTTGGTCCTTCTTGAATTGGAAATGTATTCAGAGCTCTAGCCGCATGCTAGAAGCGAAAAGAATAAAATGCAACGTATCTGGAAATGACATCTCACATTACTCAGGCTAGCAACCTCGGTTCCTTCTTTCAGACAAGGGTACCAGTGATCCTCCCCCACACTGCTGTCGGCACCTCGTATCAAAATCTGCGCCACTTCGTACAGGTGAGGAAAAGCTACTTTGCTCGAAAGGCCTTAGTTTCGAGAAGACCGGGCAGTGAATGGGCCATCTAGAACAGCAAACTGCGCACCACTAGTGCTCCTTATACTTTCTTGCGAGATTGACAGTAAACACTTATATTCAAGGTATATTCACAAACATCACTAAAGTATATGCACAACGAAAGTCATATCAAAACAAGGCTTCTGTCGGCGCTTTTCCTTAGCTGTTTTTTTTTTATTTTCCAAAGCGTTCCAGTTGTACATTGATGGCACCCTTTCCTTTAACCCACGTGCAAAGCTCGTTACTTGTTCCTAATTTTTTATTTGCCCAATATGGTAAGTTCAGGGGATTGCCAAACTCCTTAGTTGAACTTATTAGGAACTCTGATTAGATTTTGACTGTAATAAGAGCAGGATTTGACAATAAATCATGTGCGTTCTCAGTAGGTGTACAGAACTGTTGCTATTCTGTTCATCACGACGGCCTCTTTAGAGCCATTCTTGAGAGCATAAATGATTTTGCTGAAGTAAGATTTCAGAACGCCATTGGGGTTGCCAATGAAAACTTTATATCTTTGCTTGAATTTTATCTTCAATCCACTCTAACTGATTTTAACCAGAAGTTTTAGCTTTTAATGACCGGCGCAAATGAGCAACCACAAAAGGAAATTTAGCTGTAACGCTTTGGCTGACCTCACAGAGGCTTCAATGAACGATGATTTCACTCGATCAAGTCAACGACAAGATATGAAAACAAAGTTTTAAAATCAAGCTACGTTTTGGGTAAATATCTGTGTTTTAGAATTTTCGTGTCCTCTGAAAATATGTTGCGAACGTGCAGCTTCCTCGGTTTTGTGCAAATATCAGCTGCGTCTGACACCAAAATACAAACGTTTTCATACAATCACTGCTCGCAATTTGAAAGAAGCGCCGTTCGCAAAAGGATAGTGCTCACTTTTTCGCCCAAATATAATGTTTTGCTCCTCAGTTACCATTATTATTCCAGTGCCCGACCTCTCGCCACTTTCCCATACTCATCTTTTCTCAAGAACTTGCGACTGGACAGCCCGAGCTTTATTTTAGTTCCACGCGAAACATTTCATTTTGCCGCGAATATAACTGCCGGAAAGACGAACAGCTGGAGCCTTAAGATCAAATACAAGCGCGTTGTCAAGATCGTAAAAGTGATCAGAACGTCACTGAAATAGGCACACGGGTAAATGAGGAAATTTTCTTATTAATAAGATATACAGGGCAAAGAATTTCCTCATGTACAATCATGGACGTATGGGAAATGAGAAACTGTATGGTCAGGTAAAGAAAAATTTTCTTACTTTTCTCTTTACACTTTTGTCACCTTAAATTTTTCGCCTATTACTTTCATGATGAGGTCCTGCTCAAATTTTGCTTCCGATTTTTCTCTATTTTTTAAGCTGTACATCAAAACCCCGAAATTAAGAGGTCGAAGGCGAAGCGAGGCGGTACATTGCGCTTGTAAATCATTCAAACAGTTTTGTTGTCACCAAAGCTTATCAGCTACCAACGATCACGTTCGGCGCCTGGCAAGTTCTAAAATTAATTAGAAGATTCCCTCAAAGGGCACGCATATCTCATAATCACTCAGAAAACATTCGGCCGAAAGATCCGGCGAAGAATGACGGCTTCTGCTGTCAATTCATACCGCCGCAATAATTATGTTCATCAGGAAAAAAACTTACTATATTTTTATTATTACGACAACAATGCATAACCAAGGTGCACAATTTCGACTAAGGAAATAAATTGCCACATGACATGAAATAATAATTGCAGCGCGCTCGCCTAAGGGTCGTGTTCTGATCATGTGGCATTAAGCTTTAATCACGAAAGGCCAGTGTGTCTTTCCTACTTTTTTTTTTTTGGGGGGGGGGGGGGGGTAGGGTGTGGAATTAACACCTAGATCACCGTTCAGTGGTTCTGGAGACCATGTAAAACGTGTAAAGCGTCGAAACTTAGACAGCAGATGTTTTCGTAGAACAATGAGTGTTTCAATTTGATTTAAAATCATAGCAGCAGAAGCCTGCCTGCCTGGAAGCTCCAAAGGGAGCATAACTTGACTTATTGAAAGGGACCGCGCATACTAGAGTCGCGGCTCTCAACATGGGCACAGTTTTTAGTGCTGCCTATTTAAGGTACGGGTTTTGTAGCCTCACAAAAATCACCCTCTGAGGACTTAGACACTCCAAACCAAGATCGATTTCTGTTTTATTTCTATTTGATGTTATCCTTTAATCGATCATGCTCTGGTATGCCCGGTGAAGCACACATCCTTCAAATTCATTCCGCTTTATCTCAACGAATGTTCTACTCTGTCTAGTTCATTCACTGGACGCCTCTGCATGCGCTTGGAATGCCTGGGATATTAATCTATTTATCTCTATCTTTTTTTTTTCATTTTAGACGAAGCCCCCTCCGTATCCTTTGGAACGCATCTCTGCACCGGTGGGGCTGTTTTCGTCTGACGGAGACACCCTGGCCTCCCCAAGGGACTAGTCTGATCTCAAAGAGAGGCTCGGATCAAGGCTGCTGTTCCACCACGTAGTTCTGCAGCCAGATTTTCGACATGGTGACTTCGGCATCGGATATAACGCCACGGATTTCCTCCATAAGCTGATGATCGAAGCACTCGACAGTCGCGCTGGCGGACAACCGTGAAAGGAAACCATGGAGTTCACGGATTGCGAAATGGAATGAGATCGACCAATGTTTTAAAGGAAGCGCCTTAAACCGACCGCCAAAATATACACGACAATACAAGGCATTTTTTCGAAGTCCTTTTCACTTCCGAATATACAAAACGCCCAACTGGTTTTGAACAGCTCTGCCTGTGACATCTATTTCAATGGCCTCCCCGTTTATTAATATTGTCACGTCGTAGTGACGGCAATCCAGCTGTCAGGAAGACAGCAACAAGATTTTCTAACGAAGCTCTTTATTAGGGCTGACTTGCGCCCGCAAAAGAACTACACAGCACGGCAGCGGCGTAAGCAACAAAGGTGCTTGTCAGTCGTCGAACTACGAACGCCGGCCGCTCGCGGCATCGCTCAATTTAAAGCCGACAAGGAAACTTCCAGATAACAGGTCAAAATCATCTGCAGTAATCTGGAAAAAGGTAGACGCAGCTGTTCATGGCTGTGATCAATCGAGATTAGTCCGGTCGCTTCTCTCGTCACGAACAAAACTGATAACATCCCTTTCCTGCGTGCTTAAGCGCGAACGAACGGACGCTACAATAGGCATTTGTTTTTCCAGTCCCGGGGCCCGATTCTCGATATTCACATTCGCCTGTCGGCGCCATATTGCCTCTCTGATTGGCTGTCAGAAGTGTCAATCGCCGTCAATGGGCGTGTCAATCAGGGTCGGTTACACGAGCACTTTTCGCGGTGACGTCGATTTGACGTGGCATTGAAAATGCATTTTCGTAGCGCTATTCTTTGTGCCCGGCTGGTACATATATGTGATTGTGAAGGGAAAAGAAGCTACAAGCGGTCCGCGCGAGAGCACTTGCGCTCGACTTGCCAATTTGGAGAAAATAGCTGCACACCGGAAATGGCAACTTCCTAAAATCTGATTGGTTGGAACAATATCAAGTAAATCACGTGATAGGCACACATGTTGGAGTGATGTCAGAATGACGTTTCATCACGTTTACGTTGTGCCGCCATTGCAAAAAATGGCTGAAATTCGCCGCCATCATTTCGCTCGGCGAAAGGTACCCGAATCATGCAAATGAGTTAGTGAAATGCTGATTTATACGGCGTTAGGTAGCCGCACTTTAAAGGGTATTTATTTCAAGACAAAACTAAGCTTACAACAGTCTTTTTTTGATTGCACAATGTAATGGTATGGCGTTATAAGAGCACATCTGAAATAAGCAACCGTTGGGAGCGTTAATAGTGAAGGCTTAAGCGTACAGCCGCATAGGGGCGCTAACTGCTCTCCCGTTGCAAACCGTTCGCTCTCAGTGAGAAATCATCCGTCCGTGCGGTTAGTGAAGCGCGAAAATTGCTCGAATGGCGATGCCGGCGCTGCGATTTGCTGCTCCTTGCATTCATTCGTCGTTTGTTAAACCCTAGAAGTGGGAAAGGTGAGCGAGTTTCGAGGTCACCGCGATGCTTTCGAGTTGTCTCTGACTAGACAGCTCGTCTGTCCAATCACCTGACGAGGCATATGGTGTGGTGGCTATGCAAGGATGCATTGCGGCGAGAAGCAGTGCCGAACTGTCGAGCTCTGAGGGGCGATCGCCAGCTGTGAAACGTTGCAGAACGGATGGGCTTTGCGCGCGTGATGAGCGGATGACACGACAGGTGTTCGCGCGGCCGACCAACAAACTCCAGGAATGTGTCGGGCTTCTCGACGAGACATCCGTGTGTGTGTAGCGTCATTCTCATTCCTATTCCATGCATGCTGCGAATCCGAAATTTTTATTCGGCATTTCGCGTTGCTTTTTTCATCATACTGTTTTCAGTTTTTGAGAAAACAAGTTGAGAAAACAAAGTCTAGCATACTAGTACGTTGGTCGATTGCTTTGTTTTTGGTGTTGATGAATGTGATAGGCAGCATAGGTGAAATCAGCTGGAAGGCGTCGTTTCCTTAAGTGTGGAAAAAAAAATGCGTGAAACTCTAAAAGAATACTATACCCTGGCTTAAGCATTATTAGTGAAGCACACAAAAGTGATTTTGCTATTCAAGGTAAAATTTTCATAGCAGTGTTACATCATCAGTTACACAGCAGTCACGTGGAAATGACCGTAGGAGGGTGAAAAAAATCATCTCTTAGGGCGCGCGAAAAACGAACATGCATGACTCTTGTACATTTTATTCACAGGCGTGTTGCTCCTGCCGGTGAAGGTTCCAGCTCACACGAAGTCTGTGCGGGATCCATCCATGACCCGTTTGTGTGCAATCTCTCTTCATGTGCTGCCCGCATGGAAATCGTCAAACTGGTGAGCACGCGCTTAGTGTGCGTGTAGTGGCAAGCATTAAGGAATAACATGTTTGCCTTTAGTAAGATTGCGTACGGCTAATAATATGATTGCATTTATATATAGTTTATTCAGCAAGCAAGAACAGTGTAAATAGAACCACGTATGAAAATAATGTAAATTAATCATGTCTGTACTTTTCAAGTGACAGCGGAGATAGGTGTGCGTGACACGCAGTGTTGTTCTGTGGTTTTGAATTTCTCTCAGTGACCACAATGTCAAGGTAGCCCCATTTCGATTGGTGCAAAATGCGAAAGCATGCATATACTAAAAAACTCAAGGTAGTCATAAACAGTTAAACTTGTGCCCTTCCTTGCAGTGCATTCTGTAGCGGTTTTCTTGAGTATAAAAAGACTGTAGTAATTATTTCTGTGCATCAGTTCGGGAAATCTGCCATCAAGTACCTTTAGCTATATAGAAACAGTTTGTTTTGATACTAATGATTGGATTTGCAGTGTGCGTATTTAACATTTGTACGTAAAACTAGACTATTTTTGAACACAATGTCTAGCTCGTAGGGAGATTTCAGTGCACAGCATTGATTAGTGTGCAGGTGATGATGTGCATCTTATGCAGATGTGGCAGACCACCCTCACCATGGGGTCTCATGTGCTCTGGAGCCAGGATACCAGATTCATGTTTGGTCACCTCCCAGCTGGTCTGGTTACCAGCTGGGTGGCCATACCGGGCTCTTGAGGTGTCTGCAAAGGCCATGGTACAGCATGATCAAGAGTTCTCTGCGAAGGTCACCACAGCTTGCATTGTGCAACCCAACATATTCATCCACACTCAGCTGCAGGACCATGACACCTCTGGCAAGTGGTGATAATATTAGGAGCACCAACATCTACAACAAGGAGGAGGACACAGCACCATTCGGGTTCTGCCTGACAGACCGGAAGTGCATGATCAGCAGCTGCGTGCGGGAATTGCACTCTCTGTCACGGTTTTCACGGATAGCTATGCCACAAGTAATCAGTGTACATTTGCTTTGCTTCAAGTTTGTTGGCATACTGCTAGGAAGCCGGTGAAGTCTTCATCATTTTGGTGTTCTTCATTAAACTGGACCATATTTGTGGTATCCATGACAGTAGAAATCAGTTTTGTCTGGTGCTGCAGTTTTTTGTGAGTCAGGAAGTGTCCCAAGTGTTTTCAGCCTACCGTCTGCCAACTTGCTGAGTGCGTGCTTCAACACATGCTTTGGTGATTGTGAAGAAGTGCTTTCCTTCGTGTGGTGCCTCCCTATGTGTTCTGCTTGTACACAACGCACATTTTATTTGGTGCTTAAGTTCAGTGAAAGACAGGAAACCACCAAAATGTTTTCCTTCTAGCACCAGGGTGTTCACTGCACATGCGTTCACCAGTGCTTTTCTGTTTGCTTTGGTGTTTGTTGAGAGCCAGCAGTCCACAACATCCTCAACATACAGCATGGTTGCTGTGTCTCTAGTCATTTACAACATCTGTTCTTCAGGGTGCAACATGCCTTGTGTGGCACTGTTTGTGTGATAAGATCGCAACATGCTTTGCCTCATGGCATTTGGTTGCTCTGTGTACTTGCTTTCGACTGCCTCTTTCACATGCTGGAAGTAGCTATACAGCAGTGAACTATTTTTCCTGAAGGAGAAGTCACGTAATTGTTTCATGGTCATTTTCCCAGATGAAAATGCAAGGCCTGGCCAGCGTCTTCACACGTCTACCCATTCCCATCTTCTAGCTCAAATTTGTACCTGTGACGAAAACCTAGAAATTGTACATTAATTCAGTTGAAGGTAAATGGAGGTATAAATTATGCAGCTGGACGTAATTTGTGTTTCAATAATAAAGCTCCAAATGGCATTTTGTAGCTGGAAGGGCATGATCCGGTTCAATAATTCAACTGGAAATGGATCATAATAGTCGTAGTAGTAGTAAACTTTGTTGATCTTTCTGGGTTACTGAGGCGGTCTTCCCAGGTTTGGGATCTTTTTCTCTTTCCAGGATTTGTGGTCTGTGTTCTTTTTCTGTGCTGGGCCATCAACCTTGAATGCATGCATTGGAAGATCACTGCTCTCCTGTCCTCCCAGTGAAACTCTGTTAGATCCCATTTTCATTGACATGTTCCCTTGCGTTTAGCTTCATGCAAATTGGGGATGCTGTTTGGTCATTTTATGAAAAATCCGAGACAACCTGCTCACCCCCTGAACCCCTAGTGTGACTGGACCATATCAGTGTACGTGCTGCCATTTTTCTGTTTAGCAAAGGCGACTGCTGGCTACTTAAGTTTGCGAACTAGGCAACACTAATGTGCATGTATACCACTGTCAAACGGTTATGAAAGACGGGTCTGTCCCCCCAAAAAATTCTTATCTTTGTAGACGAGACATATTCGTCAATGTGTATTGTTGCACTAGGTAATGATTCGCAGTTAAGCTGCATAGTGAATTCTAGGATGCATGAAGTTCAGTGATGGAAATAAATTATTTTGCCAATAATGGCTTCAACAAACTTTTCACTCTGCATGTAAAAGACACCTCACTTTTTTTGAGCAAATTGCAACACCTAAGAGGCAATGCAGCTTGTCTAGCTCCCCAAAAATGTAGGGGCACGCTTAAGCTCAGCATTTATGGGTATCACACAACAGTGTTTATGGCTCCCTGCAGCGGTTTCTCTTCACACACACAGTCACTGTTCTTCATTCGTGTTCACACATTTATCACAGTTGCCTCAACGCAGGTTTCTAATTCTTGCCTTTGAACTCTTCCACACTGCAGTTCACCTACGTAATGGTACTGTAGTTAGTCTCTCACTAATTGGCACATCTCTAGTTCACTGCAGTAATTACACTGCTAGGCTTCAAATTAAGCCAACAGCACCCACACATCACTCCCCCCCCCCCTTTGTACCTCAGCAAAGTCAATGTCATGGCCTAGTTGGTATTTTCAGAAGCGCTAAAACAACAAGGACGCAGAGGGAACAGACAGGGACGAGCGCTACTAAGCAGCGCTCGTCCCTGTCTGTTCCCTCTGCGTCCTTGTTGTTTTAGCGCTTCTGAAAATGTCAAATCTGCACCAACTAGCCCGATCCGCTACCCTTCTGGCCTAGTTGGTAGTGCGCCTGGCTGGCGATCCAGGGGTCATGGGTTTCAAAGCAGACAGAAATTTAGTAATTTTCTGTACGTAAAGTCTATTATTTTATAACGTGAAGTAGCTTCAGACATGTGCTGACGTTTGATTCAGATTACAAATCCTCTTTTCAGTGACTTTCACTGCGGACATCCACACGTGAAGCTTGTTTTTTGACACAATGCCGGCTGGATAACACTGGGTTTTCTGCTGAATCGCAGCCTCTCTCCGTGACAGTGGTGTGTGCAGGCTTTCCGTACCTTTCTTTTCTGGTTGCACATGGCACCCAATATAATTTTTCAGGGGGCTTAAATTTTGTGCACAGGCACTTGCAATGACTCCAATTTCATCAACATTTTGCAGCCTGTTCTATCATTATATTGGTGATGAATAACTTCTGTTCTGTTCTCCTCTTGGAAACTCTGAGTCAGACTTGCTTAACATTTTTCAAGCTGCCTTAATCATGCTCAAAAAAACAATTTACCCTCCATGTGCACACACCACTAGGCATTTTAAATGTTCCATTTTTTTTCATGCAGTGGAGTGTAATACATACATAGAGGGGAGAAATCTGCAACCTTTCACTTATGCTCGAGCACCAGAGCGGATTTTAAATGCACATATCAGGCTTGCCCAAACAAACCGAAACCTCCTTTCCAAGGGATGTAATCACAGGAGCGATGGGAGGCTGCTCTGCGCTGCTCACAGGCAGAGCTACAGCTTTGCATCATGGCCTGGGCCTTGAAGAGGACCGCAGCCAAACAGTGCCTCGTCACCTAGAGTGGCCTGAGGGCCGTCACCGACCTGTTCAACACCCCTTCACCCACCCTCACCTGATCCACTGAAGTGGGACTAATAAAGTTATTACCAACCAAGGGCTGTAATAGCCTTCCTGCCAACGCACTTCACCACGGTAATTTTGAACTGCTTCTTTAAACAAATAACCTCTGAGCTGTATGCAAGCTTTGCTCTCAGTACAGGTAGGCCCTTTGTTATTGGAATGTGGTAATCTACAGTTGCAGAGCAACTTCGATTAGTCCTCAGTGTCCTTTCAGACATTTGCTGACATTTCAGCACCTACATCTGGTATGGTGCCCTTCACTGAACTGTAGATGTCATATTTTCAGTGTACATAGAGGGTTGTCTATTTTAGTTCACAGTAAAGGAAAGTACTTTGAGAGTGAACGCATTTCATTGAGCATTACTCTCCTGCAGTGCACAATAGTGGCATCACAGGGTCTTTATTGCATCAGTGTATGGTGTAAATGTTGCCTAACGGCATTGTGATCCACTGCTCAAAGAGAACCAACAATGGCCCTGATATGTATGTGGTCAGGAGTGTGCACAGAGGGAAAGTCATGCACTTGCACATCAGGCTAGAAACCTGACTGAGGCCTCTTGTAGATTGCTCGTGGAGTGCACAGGGCTTGCCAAAACCAATCCACATCATCCAGTGTTATCATGCTGCATTAATGGACCTTTTGCCAGAATACCACTGCTTGTCTGTGACGCTGCCTCCTTCAAATACTGTGGGCCATGTTAGACTTGCATTTCTTGCCGCCTTTGTGTGTTATCTTGCTGCTGTGCATGCTTGTGCTTTTCTTGTTGTGTTGGTGTTCTTCCTTCATAACTCACCATTGTTTATATTCTCCTTCAGCTCCTTGACCTCACCCTGAGACATGTTCAGGCTTGATATGACATGTGCACTAGATAATACACGTGTATGTGCATGCTATGATAATAACTTGCATGCCCGTTAAAGGACCCAGGTGGTCAAAATTTCTGGAGCCCTTCACTACGGCGTCCCTCGTAGCCTGAGTCGCTTTGGGACGTTAAACCCAAATAAACCAAACCAATAACTTCATGAAGCAAATAAAGCAAGTGTCTTACACACTGGATTAGCTGTTTGTAATGTGGCATCACCCTCCACCTTCACTATCTCCCTCTATAATCGTCCCATTCCCCAATGTTGAGAGCATATGTGAAGATATCTTTTTCCTGCCGACTTCACCTCTCTTGACATCACACGTTGCCCTCTTACAAGGAATCTTGCTGCATTGAAAGGAGCTGCCTGGTGCTGCTGTAGATGCATTACTGTTGTCCTGCAGCAAAGGAATTGTAGGGATGGGCTTGACAAATTTTGTTTCACCTCTCACATTTTGGTGCGTACTTGCATCACACGAGTGGTGTGCCTGCCTATATGCCCTTGGTAAGTGCTGTGCGCTCATTGTTAGACAGAATTAACGATATTGAGGGCCTTTTCAAACATTGAAATTTTATTTCAATGTTTGAAAGCCTTTCTTAATTTGAATGAAATAATGTCCTGCCACTCTACGCCATGCATTCGTGAGGTGCTTTTATATAAAGTCCGTAAAGTCTGCTTCCAGGCAGGCTTAGTTAATGTTCACAAAGCAAAAGATGAGATTCAGATTAAGTGAAACGCCAACACTGTGAAATGCATGCTTCTGTTAGCTGTGTCTGTTTTTCTGTAAGTACTGGCGGGAAACAATATCTCCCTATTTTGCTTTCGCATTTGACGCTTTTGATAATAAGACGTACGCGCTCATAGCGTTGCACTTGACGCGATTCGCAGTCGCGTTTCGTGCGCGGCCCCTTGCAAACGTAACCAAGGGTAGCGTTAAGTTCTATGCACCTGAAGAAGTGACACGATGAGGTAAAGCTTTCCAACGCCACTGACGCGTTGTGGTTACGATCGAGAGCCAGCCGTTTCTCCGCCAATTCCTCTCCCCGTGACGCTGATCGCATCTCACAAATACGGAGACGCGACACGCTGCGCGATGGCTTCGGGCAATAAGCGGTCGCTTCATGCAGTACAATTACCGCTAAACTCTTATTTCCGTGACGACCGGCCACAGGGTCTTGTCGCATTCAGCACCATCACTCAGCTAATGTGTGCGGCGAGTACGCCGAGACCGCCGCCGCAACGCATTTCACCGTCCATCTCTACGGCGCTATGCTTTGCTAACTCACCTTCGCGCCGCAACTCGGCGGTGTTTTTTGTACTTGGCGCCATGTAGCAGACGACACTGTTTATTTTTTGTCATAGTTTTTTCTTTATTCTTCAATGTCGTCATTCTATTCTGCTGTTACGCATTTTCGCACCGCTCCGATTCATACGTCACGGGTACGCCCCGCTCATGGCGGATTGGTGAATATCGAGAATCGGGCCCCCGGACCGCTTGCTGACTGGTCTTGGCTTACGGTCTGACAGGAAACAGCGTCATGGTCACATTACCTACTTGCCATCAACTGCTTGCAGACTCGCCGTGAGAGCAGGGCTCCCCCTCTGTTACCGGACCAGGACGCTGTAATCTGCTAGCAGACGACGCAAGCCATGGCCACCACGACGCCGAAGCAACGCCATGCGCTCGATCATGATACTGAGTCGATTTGAAGACCGTACTGTCAGCGTAGCGTAGGTGCTTGAAAGAACTTTGCTTCGGAGGTAAGCTCGCTGCTACTGCTTGCGGCCAAGTTCGCACAAAGTAGCCCAAATCGTTGCGGATAGGCATATAGACTAAAGTTTTCGCAAAAATGCTGACAACAAGCCTTATAGCTGCTGCAGTATACGAGTGGTTCACGTGCGATGCTTTCAGGTAAGCGCGCAGACAGCATGTCGCAAAACAAGCGAACAAGAACCTCTTGACACGAGCAAACAATACTTGCGCGCAGCCCCGAACGCGCGTCCGTGTGTACTAAATTTCAAGAAAATAGAACGAAGATGCAACAACAAAAAGTCTTACGGTGGCTCAGAGAGCAGCTACGGACCTCATGTGAAGATTTAACGCACGAAATCGTCCTCCAGGAACACCAGAAGTACGCAAAATGCACACAGAGTCTAACTCATGGGTCGCAGCGCGGCGCGCAGCTGTCGCGTGCTGCCTTCCCCGAAGCCCCAGTAGCCCGCGGACGGCCATAGGCGAAAAACGAAGACGTTGTTATGGCAATGCAGGCAGGGGGGCGGAGCTTTCGGGCTGCCCGAGAGAAACAAATACCGGACACGGGTCCGCATGTAGTCCCATACAGTACGGCACTGAAAAACAAATGAGCCCAATTATACGCGGCATTACCCTCCTCCCAAAGAAGCGTCGCCTCGACGCTTGAAAAATGAAAATCAACACGGAGAATGCAAACTTCGAGTTTTTTAGCGTTCATAATAAGGTTTAAGGCGTACGACATGTACGAGTGCCGTCGAGGATGACTTCATAGTAGAGGTCACCGATGCGACGGAGAACCTTGTACGGGCCAAAGTAGCGTCGCAGTAACATTTCACTCAATCCACGGCGGCGTATTGGCGTCCATATCCAAACACGATCACCCGGCTTGTAATGCGTGTCTCGTGTGCGCAGATTGTAGCGTCGGGCTTCGGTGTGCTATTGGTCTTTAATGCGAAGCCACCCAACTCTTCGAGCTTCCTAGACGCGATGAAGGGAGGCGGTGACGTTCAGGTTGTCTTCGTCCGAAACGTGCGGGAGCATTGAGTCGAGTGTCGTCGCAGGCTTCCTGCTGTATACAATCTAGAATGGGGTAAACCTGGTTTTCTCCTGGACGGAAGTGTTATAGGCGAAGATCATGTAGGGCGGATTGGTGTCCCACGTCATGTGTTCGGTGTCGATGTACATGCAGAGCATGTCTGCGATGGTTTTGTTGAGACGCTCTGTGAGTCCGTTGGTTTGCGGATAATGGGCAGTTGTCCTCCGATGGCTTGTCTCACTGTAGTTTAAAATGGCTTGCGTTAGCTCCACTGTAAACACCGTCCCTCTGTCTGTGATGAGCACTTCGGGGGCGCCGTGTCGCAGGAGATTTCGTTGGCCAAAACATTTTGCGACTTTTTTTTGCGGTACCATTAGGTAACGCTTTGCTTCGGTGTAGCGGGTCATGTAGTCGGTGGCCACGATGATCCTCTTGTTACCTGATGAAGAAATCGGAAAGGGTCCGAGGAGGTCCGTCCCTATTTGCTGAAAAGGCTTAGTTGGAGGTGTTATGGGGCAAGGTGTCCGGCTGGTCTAATCGAAGGCGTTTTGCGTCGCTGACACTCACAGCAAGTTTTCACGTAATGGGAAACGTCGGCAGCTAGCCGTGGCCAATAGTACTTCTCCTGGATGCGGTGGAACGTGCGAGCAATGCCGAGATGCCCTGCAGTCGGCTCATCATGACATGCCTGCATAATTTGTTGCCTGAGATTTTTGGGCATGACAAGAAGATGCACTGTCCTGTTGGGCTCGAAGTTCTTTTTCAGGAGGACATTATTGTGAAGGACGAAGGACGACAGTTGGCACTTGAACCCCCGGGGAGGAAATGCGGTCCTGCCTTTCAAATAATCAACTAGGCTTTGCAACTCAGGATCCCAGCGCTGCTGCTGCGCGAAACTGCTGGCTCTTACTGGCCCTAGGAAGGCGTCGTCGTCTTCCTCTTCCGGTGCTGCGTCTACGGCGGCTCGCGATAGGCAGTCTGCATCCGAATGCTTGCGGCCAGATTTGTAGTCTACAGTTATGTCGAATTCTTGAAGACGCAGGCTCCAACGAGCAAGGCGGCCAGAAGGATCCTTAAAATTGGCCAGCCAGCACAGAGCATGATGATCGCTCACAACCTTGAATGGTCGTCCGTATAGGTAGGGGCGAAATTTGGACGTGGCCCAAATAATGGCGAGACATTCTTGCTCTGTCGTCGAATAGTTGGCTTCGGCTCTCGACAGTGAACGGCTAGCGTACGCGATAGCTTTCTCGTGTCTGCCATTTTTCTGAACGAGGACCGCTCCTAAGCCCACATTGCTTGCATCAGTATGAACTTCGGTTTCGGCGTTTTCGTCAAAGTGTCCGAGCACAGGAGGGGACTGTAAATCTGCCGCCTCAAGCCTGTGAGCACCGTATCCATTACTCATTGGAACGTCGCTGGGGCAGAGCAGAGGCCGAATGGCATCACCTTGAACTCGAAGAGTCCGTCTGTTGTGATGAACGCAGTCTTTTCTCGACCTCTTTCGTCGATTTCAATTTGCCAGTAGCCACTCTTGAGGTCCATCCATGAGAAGTACTTAGCGTTGTACAGCGGATCCAACGTGTCATCGATGAATGGGAGGGGTTGGGCATCCTTCTTCGCACTGCTGTTCACGCGGTGGTAATCGATGCAGAAGCGAAGAGTGCCGTCTTTCTTTTTCACTAAGACGACTGGTGCTGCCCAGGGGCTCCTGGATGGCTGGACGACGTCATCACGTAGCATTTCCTCTACTTGCTTGCGGATACCATGGCGTCCTAGCGGCGATACGCGGTAGGGGCTCTGACGCAGTGGTCGGGCGTTTTCGTATGTGACAATGCGGTGCTTGGCAAGCCGGGTTCGTCACACATTCGATTCCGATGAGAAGCAGTAGGTGTACCTTTCAAGAAGACTGCGTATTAGGTCTTGTCTGCTCCGGGGTACCCTTAGCAAAAACTAATACGTTTGGAATATATGGTGGGTTATTTAGATTGTATTTTAAACATATTTTCTATTCATGAATGCACTAAACATATGTTGGAAATACGTAGCTGAAATTTCATGCTTAGTATTCGAAATATATTCTTAAAATATGCCAAAAATACCTTACTTAAAGCATACTTCGACCACTTTTCAAATACATGAAACAATATGTATGTAGTTTTAGTATCTTGTCAGTGTATTAGAAGTGTATTTTCGTAAATATGAAATTAATTCATCCGAAATATAATTCAATTCTAACAAACGGGCAGTCGTTTTAAGCGTCTTTGCAGCAGACTTCTAGCTGCCGTTGAACAGTCGAGTACTCGAAATCGTGTCAACGTATTCAAGTGTACTTCCGTAAATGTGCAAGTAATTCGTCCAAAGAATACTTAAATTCTAGCAAATTAGCAGTCCGCCTTAGCATATTTGCAGCACACTTGAAGCAGCCGTTGAACAACCTAATGCTCGAAATAGAGTTTGGGGAAATCGCATTTTTGTGTTGGCAATGTTTTTAAAGTGTACTTTCGCAAATACGCAATTAATCCGTCCAGGTGTACTTAAATTCTAACAAATGAAGAGTCCGCGAAAACATAGTTTCATTACACATCAAGCTACCGTGGAACAATCTAGAGCTCCAAATGACGTTTCAGGGAACAGTGAAAACTCTCCCTTTCCTGTCGTCCTTTCGTTGCAACACAGTAATCATACAGCGGGAACAACGCAGGACAAAAACCAGACGGGACGAGAACGCCTGCGTTGTTCCCGCGCTATGATTACTGTGTTGCAATGAATTACCAAACTGCCTAAGCCTTTTCTGTTCTGAAGTCCTTTCGATTATGGTAACTTATAGCAGGAAGGTAATCACCACTTATTTACACTACGTGCGGAGAACGTGATAGCACGATACCGGAAAAGGCGCCTTGGGTATTTCCGGGCCCGAATATGCCAGCAAAAAGGACCACGACCGGCAAGGCCGACCGGCTCCCTTAGACGCCCGTGTATCTGTTGGTTGACAGTTCGACTCCTGACCTATCTCTGACTCAAGTTTCGACTAGCGATTCTGTTCTAGATCGCCCCCCGATTCGAACGTGACCAGTAGGGCACTTTTGGGATAATTTTGGGGCCCATAGTCTTTGCGCAAAAAACGCCTCACCGGGCAAGATAGTGCTCGATCTCGGTGGGCATATATAAGGCAAGCCAAGTATGGCGCTTGTCGGAGCATTTGTTGTTTGCTGCGACACTTTCGTCATGATTTGCTGTATATGTATATTTGCCGTTCCCATGCCGTCACGTGACCTTATAATCTCGTGCACATCGTGATTGATGAAAACTGCGCTTGTGCGATTTCTTCTTGACTTGAAGCCTTAACCCGTCTCATTCTGTGAAGCCGACCAGTAGACATTTTTTAAGCCCAAGTAAATATATTTATAATGTATTAAATGATTATTTTTAGTGTATTTCTAATTTTGTATAACGTAATCTAATGTATATTATTAGTATGTTTTTAATGCACTATAAATATGCTAAGCGGGCAAAAATGTACTATCGGCCGGAAAATAAAAATGACCACCGCTCAGGGTAGCGGAGCGGTTGCGGGGCCGCACAGGGGCTCTGTTATCTCGCGCCGCTTAAAGCCCTTTGATAATATAAAGTACCGCAAACCTTAGAACTTTGCCGCCGCCGCGCGACCTCCTCGCTTCCTCCTTGCCTCTGCACTGCCGGGCCGCGGGCGTTGGCTGGAAGCCAGGTTTCGCTTCACGCCGATTGGTCTCCCTGGCGTTGCCCATGGAAACGCGGGCGGTTGGTGTTTTTACTTAGTATTTTGTTTTCTGGGCGCGCCATTTTTCTTCCAGCCGGGTTTCGCTTCACGCCGATTGGTCTCCTTGCCGTTGCCCATGGAAACGCGCGCCGGTTGTGATTTTGCTTGTCATTTTGTTTTCCATGCGCGTCATTTTTCGTCCTGCCTGATTCCGCTTCACGCCGATTCCTGCCATTGCCCACGGAAGCGCGCGCGGGTTGTGACTGTGCTTGCAATTTTGTTATCCGTTCGCGGCATTTTTCATCTTGTCTGGACGCAGCGGACGGAGCACGCTTCGTTTTCTGCAAAGCCCCTTGGCAGCAGTTTTCTGTGGTGAGTGCTCGCAGTATGCCGGGCTGCTGTGCGCTTAACTGCAGAAATAGACGTGAGGATGGTTTCGCCGTATTCATGATCCCGCAAGGAAAGCAGGATGGCTTGCGGAGGAAGCGTTATTGACTCCGTTACTACCTCCAGTAGAGGTACCATTCATTTGATTATATTTGGAGCATTTTAGCCGTTTCATGCACTGATTACTTATCACTAATAAGGAGTCACTAATTAGTTGTCACTATTTAGTCATGTACTACCTCCACTTGAAGTACCGTTCATGATTATATTCTGATTACTTTAGTCATTTTGTTCACTAATTATTTCTCACTAATTACGGGTACGTAATAAGGCGTCACTAATCAGTCTTCCAGTACCTCCAGATCAGATACCATTCTTTTGGTAGCATTCAGATCTTTTAATTAGCTAACCTTCAGTAATTAGCTGTTAGTAATTGGGGGCTATCATTTGGTCCTTTAGTGTATGCAATTTAAGTACCCTTTATTTGAATACATTTGGTACATTTTGAGCCATATCATTCATTAATTTTACTCAAAGCTTTGATGTCTCCAAACGAAGTACTAACGATGTCACTTAAATTTAGTGCACTTTTGCCGTTCTGGCCGCCTTTATTCTCTAATACATTTCCGAAATCACCATGCACTAATTCCCAGTCGCGCGCTTCAACATCTCATTTCATGGCACTATGAAGCTTCAAATCGATGCAAAAATTTGTTTCGCCGAAGAACATGCTTTTCAGAGGGGCACAAACAAAAACCAAAATACCCACAAAGTAACTTCCAGCACTACCAATGCTTTTACTTGCATCTATGAAGATCTGGTAACTCAAAGCAGCCGCCCTCAAAACGCGCGCCAGCTCTCGATGCTGCGGATTGGCTACGGGTGCCTACGGGCGCCTGGACGAAAAAGCGTGCCTTATCAGCGCTGGGAGCCGGCGGGCGAGGAGAAACGAGGAGGAAAGCGCCGCGCTGAGGAGAGTGTCGCTAGTTTCTTTTATAAAGGGGCTTTAGCGCCGCTCGCTGGCAGCCGGACTGCCTCGAGTGATGAGAAACTTCGCCCTCGCCCTCGCGCGGGGGCTTGTCGCGCTTGGTAAATATCTAGTGTTGCGTTCAGCAGCTCACCTGTTGACGGTCCCGACGAACGGGAGCGCGCATCCCCTATTCATCGAGCACATCGGGCTGTGGCAGATCAGTTAGACAGCCGCAGTCCGTCAAACCGCGGCTGTGTGAAGAAACGAGTCGGAGTTTTGTTTTCGGTTGTCCTTTTATATTGCCCTCATGTGAGATGTTACTGCTAATCCCCTGCATCCACCATAGCCGGATTTTAGGCAACGCGGTCCAAAACGCCGCATCGGCAGCCACCGTGGCGGGTGCTTTTTCACGCGAGTGAGATAACAGAGTCGGCGAACTTCTCTGAGGGCGCTGCTTCTCTTTCAAAGCTGCCGTATTGGCACTGTCTTCGCAATAACCTTGATATACTGTTCAGCAAAATGGCCGCAATTTTTTTTCAATTGGGGTTTACGATACGTAGTCTTTGACGATAATTTCTTAACAGTTAACTCCAGAAGAGATTCTTAGTAAGACGAATCACAAAAATTATTGTCAGTGATGAAATTTATTTGCGAAAGCAGATTAAATATCTCATTGGCATTCTTCAGAGGGACCTTAGTGAGACGAAAAGTTGCCGTCTGCCACGATGACTTGACTTAGTCGTCTTAGCATAGAGTCATAGTGCCGCCACTAGGTCTGGACGTCGGCGCAGGGCTTCCCATTCCTCTTTTACGGCATGCCAGAGCTGGTCAGCTGTGCCACCACAAAGGCGCCGTGAGGAAAGTTCCTTGTTCATGACTCCCCAGAGGTTTTCGATGCGGTTGAGGTCAGCCCCGTTAGGCGGTCACGGGAGCAGACGCACGGCGCAGCGCCCAACAAGGTCGCTTACAGTACGCGCCTTGTGCACGGGGCTGCAGTCGTGCTGGAACACTTAGCAGCCACCCGGGAACGGTCCGTCCAGGACGTAGGGAATCATGTGACCAGTAAGGATCTCGCAGTACCTCGGCCCGGGGAAAGAGCCCTGGATCCGCACGAGTGGGCCGAGGCCGTCCCTACTGATGGCGCCCCAGACGCTGACTGAACATCAGCCACTGCTGAGCACGTTGTAGGTGTAGTCAGGGAGATACCTGTGCATAGGAAAGCAAAGATGTTCCAACAAACATTAGCATAATACGGCTCCCAAACTTAAATCAAGAAGCGCTAACATAACAAATCCAACACTTTGCTGAAGCTTCTGTTCGGCAGGAGAGTATAACCTACTTCGATACTGAATCTACCTCAAATCAAATAAAAAGGAAAAACGAGACTGCGCTATATTCTCACTACTACGATGTGTTGCAAAGCATACTCCTTTAGCTGTAAGAACGAGAGGTCATACCTGCTGTTCAGCGGCCGCTGCACACGTTGCTGCTGGTCCCAGCGCGTGCAGAATGTGGACTCATCCGAGAAAATCAGAAGGGTATATGCTTGGGCTTGTTGGTTCATATTTGGAACGTAAAAACTGTAGCGCAAAACCGTAGCGCCGTGTGTTGTCGTTCTTTCTGTGTCCTCGTCTCATTGCGCCACGGTTTTTACGAGAAAATCACTTCCCGCCATTCCTCTGGAAGGCTCTGGCGAAGCTGAGTCTCTCTTCTCTCTGTTTTCTTGTGAGGTGCGGCTTTTGAGCTGCACCGCAGTTCATTAGCCTTGCTTCTCGCCACCTGGTTCTAATGGTGTCGTAGGAGCAGCTCATCCCAAGTTCTTCACGAACCTCCCTGGCGTTCAAGAAGGGGTCTACAATTACTGCAGCAATGATTAACTCATCTTAACTCATCACGAGCCCTCGATCCGCACGAGTGGGCCGAGGCCGTCCCTACTGATGGCTCCCCAGACGCTGACTGAACACTGGCCACTGCTGAGCACGTTGTGGGTGTAGGCAGGGAGATACCTGTGCATAGGACAGTAAAGATGTTCCAACAAACACTAGCATTAGTCGGCTCCAAAACTTAAATCAAGAAGCGCTAACATAACAAATCCAACACTCTGCTGAAGTTTCTGTTCGGCAGGAGAGAATAACCTACTTCGTATTGGATACTGAATCTACGTCAATTCAAACAAAAGGGAAAAACGAAGCTGCGCTATATTCTCAATACTACGATGTGTTGCAAAGCATACTTCTTTAGCTGTAAGAATGACAGGTCATACCTGCTGTTAATCGGGCGCCAGACACGTTGCTGCTGGTCTCAGCGCGTGTAGAATGTGGACTCATCCGAGAAAATCACTTCCCGCCACTCCTCTGGAGACCACTGCTGGAAGGCTCTGGCGAAGCTGAGTCTCTCTTATCTCTGGTTTCTTGTAAGGTGCGGCTTTTGAGCTGCAACACAGTTCATTAGCTAGACCTGCTTCTCCCCACCTGGATCTAATGGTGTCGCAGTAGCAGCTCATCCCAAGTTCGTCACGAACCTCCCTGGCGTTCAAGAAGGGGGTCTACAACTACTGCAGCAACGATTAACTCAACTTCTTCAGGCGTTGTACTCCTTGGCCGTCCACCGCGCTCAGCATCGGAAATTCTGCGGTGTTCGCCCTTGTATGCTCTAAGAATGCGGCTCAACGCTGTTCTTGTCCTTCCGGTACGGCGACAGATTTCACGCTGAGGGACGCCTTCTACGCCCAGTCGCACGATGCGCCTTCTTTCATCAATTGGAATCCTTGGTGGCATTATCGCGAGGTACCGAAGCCGAACCTTTCTCGCTTTTATACGTTCTGCAGTTTCCCGTTATCCAATGCTGAACCTGGATCGAATGTTCGTATTTTACTTTTATCAACGTTATAGGCCAGAGCCTTTACAGTGCGCGCTGCTATCCTGATAATATTCGGTCTGGTCTTTGGTTACTGAGGGAACACTGAACCTATAAATCCGAGAACGTTTGCATCGGTTTCGGTACTTCGCAAGAATGCCACCAAAAATTCCAATCGAGGAAAGAAGGCGGATCGTGCGACTGGGCATAGAAGCCGTCCCTCAGCTTGAAATCTGCGCCGTACCGGAAGGACAATAACAGCTGTGAGCCGTATTCTTAGAGGATACAGGAACGAACACGGCAGAATTTCCGATGCTCAGCGCAGTGGATGGCCGAGGAGTACTACGCTTGAAGAAGATGAGGTAATCGTTGCTGCAGTAATTGTAGACCCCTTCTTGAACGCCAGGGAGGTTCGTGACGAACTTGGGATGAGCTGCTCCTACGACACCATTAGAACCAGGTGGCGAGAAGCAGGTCTAATGAACGGCGGTGCAGCTCAAAAGCCACACCTCACAAGAAAACAGAGAGAAGAGAGACTCAGCCGCGCCAGAGCCTTTCAGAGGAATGGCGGGAAGTGATTTTCTCTAATGAGTCCACATTCTGCACGCGCTGGGACCAGCAGCAACGTGTGCAGCGCCCGCTCAACAGCAGGTATGACCTCTCGTTCGTACAGCTAAAGAAGTATGCTTTGCAACACATCGTAGTATTGAGAATATAGCGCCGCCTCGTTTTACCCTTTTGTTTGATTTGAGGTGGATTCAGTATCGAAGTAGGTTATACTCTCCTTCCGAACAGAAGCTTCAGCAGAGTGTTGGATTTGTTATGTTAGCGCTTCTTGATTTAAGTTTGGGAGCCGTCTTATGCTAGTTTGTTGGAACATCTTTGCTTTCCTATGCACAGGTATCTCCCTGACTACACCCACAACGTGCTCAGCAGTGGCTGATGTTCAGTCAGCGTCTGGGGCGCCATCAGCAGGGACGGCCTCGGCCCACTCGTGCGGATCCAGGGCTCTTTCCCCGGGCCGAGGTACTGCGAGATCCTTACTGGTCACATGATTCCCTACGTCCTGGACGGACCGTTCCCGGGTGGCTGCTACGTGTTCCAGCACGACTGCAGCCCCGTGCACAAGGCGCGTACTGTAAGCGACCTTCTTGGGCGCTGCGCCGTGCGTCAGCTCCCGTGACCGCCTAACGGGGCTGACCTCAACCCCATCGAAAACCTCTGGGGAATCATGAACAAGGAACTTTCCTCAGGGCGCCTTTGTGGTGGCACAGCTGACCAGCTCTGACATGCCATAAAAGAGGAATGGGAAGCCGTGCGCCGACGTCCAGACCTAGTGGCGGCACTATGACTCTATGCTAAGACGACTAAGTCAGGTCATCGTGGCAGACGGCAACTTTTCGTCTCACTAAGGGCACTCTGAAGAATGCCAATGAGATATTTAATCTGCTTTCGCAAATAAATTCCATCACTGACAATAATTTTTGTGATTCGTCTTCCTAAGAATCTCTTCGGGACCGAACTATTGTAAAGAAATTATCGTCAAGGACAACGTATCGTAGACCCCAATTAAAAAAAAGTTGCAGATGTTTTGCTGAACAGAATATCAAGCTTATTGCGAAGAGAGTGCCAATACGACAGCTTCGAAAGAGAAGCAGCGCCCGCAGAGAAGTTCGCCGTCTCTGTTATCTCACTGGCTTAAACAAGCGCCCGTCACGGTGGCTGCCGATGCGGCGTCTTGTACCGCGTTGCCTAAAATCCAGCTATGGTGGATACAGGGGATTAGCAGTAACATCTAACATGAGGGCAATATAAAAGGACAACCAAATACAAAACGCCGACTCGCTTCTTCACACAGCCGCGGTTTGATGGACTGCGGCTGTCCAACCGATCTGCCACAGCCCGATGTGCTCGATGAATAGGCGATACGCGCTGCCCTTCGTCGGGACCGTCAACAGCAGAGCAGCTCAACGCAACACTAGATATTTATCAAGCGCGACAAGCCCCCGCGCAAGGGCGAAGTTTGTCGTCACTCGGGGCACTCTGGCTGCCAGCGAGCGGCGCGAGATAACAGCGCGCCTGTGCGGCTCCGCAGCCGCTCCGCTACATTGGGCGGTGTTCCACTTTATTTTCCGGACGATAGTACATTGCGAGACTGCTTGATGAGGAGAAAAGGGTAAAATAGACAAGAGGTCCGACGCTTATAAAATAAACCAATACTCTTCTTGCACAGAAATTCTAAGCATTGCCCTAATCGGACAAGCAATTTTTACTTTTTATTGCTCAATTACCGACGAAGATCTCAAGATTTCTGCATATCGGCGAAATTGCACTTTACCGCTAGAACATTGTACAATACCACTGGGAAAAAGACAGGGTTAATTGTAGAGACATATAGGAGAGACCTTTGCCCTACAGTGGGTGTAGTTAGGCTGACGATTGTGATTATGACTGGAACATTAAAAATCTGGGCGATGCTGCTCCAGAACTGAGCCGCTCAATTCGCACAATACAATATGTAGGCTCTTGCTTGTTGCATTCTTTCCAGATTTTAGAATTTACGTGGTTATTTAAGGGGAAATAAACTAACTGTACTGTAGTGCCCATTTCGGCAGCACTGAGGACTACTCAGCTATTTACCTGCCGAGAAATACTGTTACCTTAAGTTGCAAAAACAACCAAATTTCGGGTCGTGTATCTTCACACTATCAAGATCAACGAAAAAACAATGTACGAGGTAAGCCTTGTGGAAAGTGAACATTGACGGAAAGTCCTGATTTCTGGCGAAAGGACCTGGAAAGGAATCGCACTTCTCGTTCAACGCGCTTGCTTTTCTGACATGGCTCCACAGAGAGGCGATTCTCGTGTTCCGGTTGGCCTCTCCACCCTAGAAAAAATGAAAAGGAGGTTGCCATAGGGAAGGAGAAGGGTGAATAAGCACCAGGAACGGCCATTAGGGTTGTCTGTATACGAAAGTAAGAACCTGTAATACAAGCACCACGTCTGTTCCAAATAATTGTCATGTATTTCCTGTTCTCCTGCTTTTTTTCTCGAACAAGGCGTCCCCTCTGTACGCGCTTTCGTCTTGTAATACATTTTTGCGTCCGTAAGTTTCGCCTCTCAGCAAAGAGGCTATGTTAGCCAGTATTGCGTTTTTCGCTCGTTTGACGCTAGTTCAAGAGTATACCGAATATTTATAGGAGGGCACACAAATTTTATTGCTCAACATTTAATGCTCTCACCTTCCATTCCTGATAAAATCAGGCAAACATCTTCCCGATGACGTTACCAGTGTAAGGCCGAACATAAGGGTGAAGTTGAAGCAATGGATGGAACAGAACGCATCAGCTTCATTGCGAAATTTTCCGCTTGAATTATATCGAGAAGATCTAAACTTCATTGTATACGTTTAATGGGTTTAACGTCCCAAAGTGACTCAGGCTATAAAAAACTCTGCCTCTCCCGTAACCGAGAGTAGACTAAGCATGAAATGTTTACGGGCGTAATGCGAAGCGCACGCGGACACGACGAGACGCAGGCCTGACAAGAATGTATATGCAGCGCGTTCGAAACTGCCCGAAGTGCGTAGAGGCGAAAGCGTTTTCAGCACCACTTTGCGTATGTGACACTGGTGATGTTACCACTGTTTTACGTCACACAAAATTCATCACGAATTAATGACAAATTACTGATTAGTGTGTAATGACTGATTAATGACTGAATACTAATAAACTGCTAATTAATGACGCTTAAGCTTCGCCTTTAGGAGTGGAACGTGACAGCGTGTTGTAGCGCTGCCAGGCAGTCCGCGGAACGCCACCACCCGTTCGGCGTGATGCCTCGTCCTTTGAACGCGACGCTTTTTGAGGAAAGGAAATTACGCAGTAATTCTCTGCCATCTCGGTGGACACCCGAGCCGCACCTTACAGGAAGGTAGGAACGCCACCACCCGTTCGGCACGATGCCTTGCCCTTTGAACGCAACGTTTTTTGAGGACAGGAAATGGAGCAGTAATTCTCTCTCATCGCGGTGGACACCCGAACCGCACCGTAAAGCATTTCATGCTTAAATATTGTGGCATGTATGTGCTTTTTGCACGCGTTATTAGAAATCGGAAATTATAATTCCGTGCATTATCAAACGCACAGCTCGACTGATATCTTGATAAACATTGAGAAGGCACTGGCAGCAGTTATTTTTTGTGACTCGTTTGGAGACCAACCGGCGCTTGCATGCTGGTCGCGTAGGAGGGCTTAGAGAGTCTCGTTAAATCTCGTTAAGTCTCGTACGGTGCCCGGATGTTCTCGTTTCAGAGCCTGGTCATGGTGTTTCTGGGTGGCCACCCACTTTGTATACATTTGTTTTGCCCTCAGTCATGAGTGTGTTTCCAATGTTTTGTTTGTTTGCACTGTTGAATAAACTTCCCTGTTATTCAGAGCCTGGTTTATGGCTCTCGGTCTAGGCGTGACGTCACCACACTGCCAACAACGGGAGCTAAAAGCATTTCATGCTTAAAATGCCGTAGTGAAGAGCTCCGGAAATTTCGAATACCTGGGGTTCTTTTAACGTGCACTGACATCGCACAATACACGGGCCTGTAGAATTTGGCCTCCATCGAAATTCACCCGCCGCGGCCGGGATCGAACCTGTGTCTTTCGGGTCAGCAGCTGAGCACCATAAACTAACTTCATGACAATATATCCCACAGCGACATCCGAACAACCGCCGAAACAAAGAAAACACTAACATTTTCCCGTGCCTTAGACCACTCGACCTTCGCCGGGGCCTCTTGCGCTGTACTTTGCTACTTCAGGCTCTCGCGCTGCGGTTTTAATGCATCGTTGTTGTGACGTTTCTTACTTAGACATTCAGAAAAAGAACAAAAGGATCTATCCTCCTCCGGATAGATCGCTTAGCTCGGCTGAGGCCTATGACTGGAGAAGACTCCAAGCTAGAAACTTCGCATCCCCGCTCTGGAGGAGCTGGACAGGAGGTGACACGAGGGAGGATGCGGAGGTGTGCGAGTTCTGCGGGCATACCGCTACACTCGAACACATACTATGGAGATGCCCCAGTGCCCCAGGATATGGCAGAATCAATAATGCAGAGGAATGGGAGACCATACTCAGAAGTGCCGACCTTAGCATACAACGATACGCTACCCGCCTGGCAGCAGAAGCTGCGCGACTATACCGTTGCTAGTCTTCCAGCTGCGACGCTGCCCCTCCCCGGACGCCTGCGTGCGGACCCGGAGGGGCACGGGTCTTCTTCTGGCGGAAATAAAGTTTCTTCACTCACTCACTACTGCAGTGCTTCTAAGCGGTCGATGGCAGCAGTACTGCCTGTGGTCTCTGTAGCCTCGCTACAAGCCGCATTATACTCCAGAGCATTAGGCTCGCCTAGTCGCCATCAGTAGCGTTCAGTAGCCTCGCTAAAATGTAAGAAGGCGTCCTCGGCGGCCTTAGTGTTTCTAAAGGCCGAAGAAGAGAGGCCACGCCACTGGGCACACGTAAGCTTAGCGTAAAGCTAAAGTAAAAGTGGTGGAATGCCGCCGCTCGCAAAGCCCCACAAATGGTGAGGGACGCCGGGCGCTCTAGTCGGACGGAACACAAGCCGGTGACGAGTTCTGTTCTCCAATGCTCGAAAGTAGCCAAGGAGACCTCCCTGCTGCTGAGGTTGAATGAAAGCCTGCTGAGATAGCATATGGTCCAGCAATCAAATGGAACCTCAGGCTAGCGCTCTTCATGAGCCGTCGCAGAATGCGCCGCGTGTTTCTTGCAATTCATTTCATACTTACGATATTTTGGAGAACAACGAAGCCTGCATGTGTTTTTAACCATACATTGATTAGGCTGAAGTCGTTACTCTTAAAATTTTGCAATGAGATATCTCGCTGCGACTCGGCGGTAGCGCAGCCGACTCTGCCGAGGCAAACAATATATCAGCGAGTTTCGAGCAAAACAGTTTCAGTAGGTGTCATCTGCGTGACGAATTGTTCAAACTAAACCCCTGAAACTGCTTTCATGTACATAACTGCTTTCATGGTTACTCTAGGTTGGAAACGAAAGCACTAAGGTCAGAAATGGAGATCTTTCTGAGTCTAAATGGCGCACACCCGGGAAGATATGAATTTCATTGCTCCACTGTCTATATTTTACAATAATGACGCATTCCTCCGCAAAATGAGGGCGCGGAAAAGTATCTTTATGTCCAAAGAAGTTGTCGACGCTCGATTATTTCGCTTTTCTGCCACCAAGCGCAAACCTTCGTCAGGGGTTCTGATCAGCGTACTGACGAACAAGGTCTATGGCAACATTGTGCAGGAAATCAGTCGCCCTGTATCCGATCGCGAAGTCTACGTGGCGGAACGTTTTCTGAGGGACCACGCGGTGCTCGATTACTAATGGCCCCAGCCTAGACACCAGGAGCGCCACGTCTGTGGAGTCGGCCACCTGGTCGCCATCCGATGAAAAGAGCGCCACGCGTGAGGTGATTTGCTCCAGAGGGTAGGCCGGGGGTGTTGCCTGCGCATAGATTCATCAACAAGTCACCAATGTCACTATTAGTAAAAAGCATTTCTCACCTTCTGCGCATTTTGAATTGTGTAAATTCAGCACCAGTCATTCGGCCGATTTCATTGGGGAAGGACTCTTTCGCTCACCAATACAAACAAAGAATCGTGTCACTCTACGTATTAGTGAGAACAAAACTCTCCAGGATGCATACAAGTGAATAAAAGCAAATACCTCGATTATTAGGCAGCTCATTAAAACCAATCTTGTGGAAGCGATAGTCGAACTCAAGCGCTTCATTGTGGTGCAGTAAAAACAGATGTTCGTTGCCTGTAGCGACACCTATGAGTATAGATCGGCTTTCCAGCGTCCTCCACAGTTCTGTCGCCGATAGTAGGTTGGCCGCTTACCGTGAGTACTTGCGATCTTCTGCTGTTGACTAGCATCCCGAGGTGGTGCCCAAGCTTACCCGAACAACTGGCGTAAGCTCGGGTAATTGCGGAGCACCGTTGCCGCAGCTGTGTGAGAGGCTTCTCGGGAAGAACAACGTGGGTCGCACAATCCCCATAGAAACAATTGCCTGCCAGTGCAGTTAGGCATAGCTTAACCACTGCGCCCTGCGGTAGTAGTGGCATGAGGACTCGCCGCCAACAATGAATGTTAAGTAGAGAAAGAACAATTCTGCACATATGGGCTCTATACCGCTAAATATCACGTCATACTCTTAAGGCAACGCTTAAGTACCCCCTCTAAAATAAGAGTGAACAACTGCTTTCGCACATCCACTCGAAATAACTACGTGTAATCCCTACCACTTTTTTGGGTCTAAACCTTCATTTCCCGTCACAGAAATGAAGTGCCCCTATTGGTCGTCTTGCTTGAGTGCAAGCAAAGGAGAGCTCATCCCAAGCTATTTCCGTGATGATGACACAGTTGTTAAGGTCGTTATGATATAATCGGCCTACTGTCAGTTTGAGATCGTAATTGCATCCACCTGAGATTCCGCACACGAAGACGCAACCGCACTTTCAGCGCGCCGCCTTAGCTCTCCTGAACTATGGTTTTAGTCGAGTGTGACAGTTGTAGCGTACGAAGAAGTAAATACTATGGCAATATCTAGTAAAAGTGAACGGAAGCACTTCGATGCTTGGCTGGAAAAACATCTCGCACTCAGCGATGAGAACTGTGACTGAATTAGCAACTACTGTGGATGTTTGTTCTTTTTTTTAAGTGGGAAATGATTGAAAGAGACAAAATGGCGAAACCCGTCACAAATCTACAAAACCGCATGTCAGGGGGTGGTCGTTGTTTTGCCGGCAGTGTGCACTTTATGAACTTACGCTTAGCAGCATGAAAATTTCCAACCTAACTCAAAAACCAGTTGTGTTCCCTGAGACTTACTGTCCTATTTTGAACGCGCCATTTTAAAGCGAATGCACTCGTTCAGAGTAAGACATCTCTTCAGATAATGTAGCAGCGACACTCTGGTCTGCGGTGGACACGGAGTTCGCCACCATGTTGCAAACGCTGACCACGCAAACCCGCAAAGCTCGCAACGCTAACTTCTTGAAACTGCGTGCCTACAATAGCCGGAAACTCTGACAGTTTATTCCGCCAGCTGTTTGATGATCTGCCATGCACTTGCTTGCGCAAAGCTTTTGTGCACGCTAAGCGCAGAAAGACTCCCGTAAGGCAACACGTAACCTGTCGTTAATTGAGCGCATTCCCTGCTTTTTTTCTCATCAGATTTTGGAGTATTCGGAAGGGGGGCAAGCAGGGAACTCAATGCTACCTAATCTTAATCAGTCATCTTTCTGTCAAGTCCAGTGTGGCTCTCTCATTGGCGCGATGAGCACACAGGCCACGATTCGACAATATAGTTGACTCAGTGTACGTTCTATGCACACACTGTTAACTTCGATTAATTTCGGTTATTTATTGAGGACTAGATGATCTCTGCTCGAACGTGTTTCCAATCGGCGTTCATAAAAGAGATATGGTTTTGATATTTGTAATGCCACGGCCGGATGGCTAATTATGCAAGTCCGCTAAAATCAGGTCATGGTATTGGCATGGCTCCCAGTTAGGTAGTTGTTTCCGAAAACATGAAATTAAAATTACCATATGCGCAATTTAGAGTACGTGATGGGAACCAAAAAAAACCCACACAATTGACCAGGGTGGAATGCAAGAAGGGGGAAGTAGCAAGGAGCAAACGGGAGAGGACGGCTGACGTAGGGAAACTATAAGTATCCCATCACCTGCGAGTCAGAATATTCGTTTGAGAAACCACAATGCTAACCATTCCCCTACTTGTACAAAGTAAAAGAATGCATAGTGCACACTGCAGGCCCATTAACTACCCCCTCTAACAGCTTTATAAATCCGTCTTTTAGTAAATGGCTTTCAGTGCGCTAGAATTACATGGGTTAGCAGACAAAAAGCCATATGCAAGTGAAGATGAGAGTAACACTGCTAGCGTCACGCCTGCTGCAGCCTATGGTTGGTAGCCCAGGTAAGCTCGAAAGAGGGTCAAGCCAGCTGCAGCCGAGTTGAGAGAGTCTGAAAGTAAAGACCGACAAATGCAGGTGGTGTGGGCATCAAAACGAGTGACAGGAGCCTTGAACGTGAACAAGCAGTACCAGGATTACAATATAACTTTGATAAATGGGATGCAAAACTGATGAACAGAAAGAAAAAAAGCAACCAATACGGCGCAAATGAAGTCGGTGTAGGAAGGTGCAATAGAGAAGACAGTACAAGTGGCTTCAGAGACCACCGGGCAACGCTAGGAGTAGTGAGTAGAATTGCAACGAGCAGCTCAGGGGGATTATCGCAAGAGCAAAGCAGAGGAAAGGCTGCAAGAATATTTAGGGTGGAAAAAGATTTTTGAAGTTGTAAACATTTGGACCAGGATAACTAAAGCTAAACAATAGAAACGATCAAGGGCACTTATGTCGCGTTTAGCTTAACCAGATATATTGCGGCCCAGTTTTGTTGCGGAAGCAACACTACTCTAGGTGCGAGTGATTTCGCGGAGCCCCGGAGAGCCCCAACTGCGCATGCGCGAGGAGCGAGTGTGAGACAGTTACTGCGTAATTTCCGTTCCTCAAATACAATTTTCATTTTCTTCGTTACGGCCCCTATTTCTCTTTCTTCTTTCATTCCGATTTCCTCCCTTCCTGTACGGGTTGAGGTGTCCACCGAGATGACAGATAATTACTGCTCCATTTCCTTTCCTCAAAAAGCGTTGCGTTAAAAGGGCAAGACATCGCGCCGAACAGGTGGTGGCGTTCCGTGGACTCCCTGGCAGCGCTACAACACACTGTCGCGTTCCACAGACAAAGCTTAAGCGTCCTTAATTAGCACTTCATTAGTATTTAGCCATCAGTCAATAATTCGCCAATAATTAGTAATTTTTCATTACTTAGTAATTAGTCATTAATTAAGTGTGACGTCATCAAGTGGTGACGTCACCAGTGCCACAGAGGCAGTTGAAGTGGTGCGGAAAACGCTTTCACCTCTACGCACTTTAGACAGTCTAAGTGCCCCCGAGATGCCGACACCGCTGCGATTGCCGCGCCGTTGCTTCCGCAATTCTACTCGGGATGGCCACTGGTTAAACCACTGGCAATTTTTTTCTCTCAAAATAGCCTATTGGATCCGTCCTTCAAGGCAGTCCATATTGGTCATTCGCTTTAAATAGCAGAGAACATTCGCTATTCGCGGTGGGTGAGGAGGCAGGCTATAGGGAAGTGGTGGGAAAGGAGAGAGAGACAATGTTTTGCTGGTCCTTTTGTACACAGTGAAGAGAGGCATAAAGGAGGCGAGACGTAGGCAAAGCAGGCGATCAACTGCATCACAAATTGAGCAAGGCCTGTTGTGACGTCGAGAGTAGCCCTTACTCAGGCAGCAGATTGCACTTCTGTAGGATTATTTTCTGACGATACCGGTGAATAACTTCCACTTAGAGATTAAAACATGGCAGCCAGTACCTGATTATAGCGCCGGCGATTTTGCTCTCTGCCGTAGTCATACATGACGAAATCCTTGGCCCGGTACATCTGGAAAAGCCACAGTTGTCATTTGCTTCGTCAATTCTGACTCTAAACCACGTTTTGCGCGTTGAAAAATGGCTGCCTATTTTGAAACCACATTGATATTTAGATGAAATGCTCGGACACTTTTGATGAAGCGCGCATTAAAAAAATCAAATCGAACAGCTAGCCGACATTGTGTGCTCTCATAGAGCACTGCTTTTTGGCATCTTTAAAACCTCGCGCAATTAGCCTTTCGATGTTGTACGATAATTTGTGAGTTAAGGGCGCCTTCTAGATGCGCGTCAAATTAGATTCCAGATATTGGACAGCCATCACCTTGTTGAAATCAACCTTGGTTGCCTTGTCGACTCTGCAACGACCTTCCAGCTGCTAGTTGTGACCGACCATTTGTCACGTAAAGTGCTGGAGTAGCGTCTCCTCGAACTCCCTTTTACAACGATTTTCTTCAAATTGTGTTCAGTCGCGTTCAATCTGTTGCGCAATATGCAAGGTGCATTCGTATGTTTCTTAACGAAGCAAGCAGTGGAACACCGACGGTATCCAAAAGGTGGTCATTTCGCTGCCAGTAAAACGCAAAGGCAGTTTTGCTATGGCGCTAGTGAACACTCTAGGAAGGTGGCGCTAGTGAACACTCTCGAGGGTTGTTTGCACGTATCATAAATACGTTTGAAAGGAGAAGATTTGACCGTAGCTCAGTTCGTACAGCACCGGACGCGAAATTCGAACGTCGTGCGTTCACCGATAGCGTGTGGTTGTTTTTTCTTCTGCTGCTAATGACTTAATTTCAAGCGATACAAGAAATGTACAATTAACCTCCCATTGATCTACGCCATTAAAACAGTAGAAAAAACTCTCCTCTTTCGTTTCTGGCTGATGGCTTCCTTCGTATAGATTAAAAGGGCATTGACACAATAACGTCGCTCGAGCGCCAGGATATCAGAACATACAGCAGATAATGCAGCATACCATTAGATAATATACAGCATTAGAGTAAACTTAATACTAGATAAAACATATATTCTTTCCATATATTCGAAAGAACATGAACAAGATATTTGTTTTTTTTTCTCAGTCCGGATGTTATTTTTTCAGTCCGGAGTCTCATCCCTCATCCAAGAGAATCTCAGAAATAATGCACAGGTATTAAGTTGTAGCGGAGTTAATGAATGTTCACCTGGTAGTAATGGAGGAAGTTCTGTACGGTGGTTCCGAGTGGATAGTGGCCTACGTACACCGGCAGCCTTGTCTGCAAAAGACGACATATTGAAGATTATACATCTTGACTGCGGTTCCACATATATTGGGAGCGCTGTGACTTGGTTCGAGATAATTCCACTTCGGGATGAATGACGTGTTACTGGCACGGTGGGTAAGCATGTTTTGAAAAGCCGTCACTAACTCGAGATTTTGGCGGTAGGAATCTTGGAGGGGCCATGTATAGTACTTAAAATCCATTAATGTGCAATGTGCCGCAAAAACTTGAGCACCATCAAAATAAATCGCGCAGCACAGTATATTCTGCATGTATTTCTGGTATATTCTTACACAAAAGAGGATCTCAGCAATGGGAAGCGTTATTTTTCAAAAAGTCAGAAAACAAGATAGGACATGTCGATTCTCGTCCTTCGGGGCTCCATCTTAGTCGCTTTCTATTAAGAACCACTATATCTCGATAATGGATCTTACTGAGCCGTTCGAAATGCCTCGTGTAGTTTCTGCCCTGACGAGAATTTGTTTGCACCGCTAGTATGGCGAATACAAGGTCGCACCCATCCCAGAAATCAGCTCCTCTTTTCTGCCTTCGTTACGGTCTTCAACTAAATTCAGTGCTGCTCTTGAAGCCCACACCAGCATCTGGAAAAGAAATATTGGCCTATCCTAGCGAGGTTTTGCCTGCCACCTGTGCAAGGGGCATTGAAATAAGGTTGCCATTATTAAGGTTGCAGCTCTGTTTGTCACTCTTACCTCGTTCAGCTGATACGGGCTGCTGAATGCAGTGAGTGTGATAGCCAGGGAGCACGTCTGCCCGCTGAGGAAGTCACACAGTTCTGATAAAAGCTCCGACAGGCCTTCATTTGCGCCGATGTAGCCAGCCCTAGTCAACGGGTAGGCAATGGCCTGCGATACGCAGCAACTCATCTTAGATGCAGGAGCTGGTCTAGTTCGCTTATTAGGAGGAAACAAAGAGGGCAGAAGTGTGATGTCAAATCTAGTTCAAAATGTAACCGCGCTTTTTGTTGCTTGTAGGTAATGCAGGATAGTTCTTTCTGTGAGCAGTACATTTCGCATACTTTCTGGAAGAGACAAAGGTTTCAACTGCGGACTTAAGTGTTTCGGCTCTGTAACTCATCAAAATCGCTACTACATATACTTTTCGTTCTATAACAGCCCATGCACACTAAGCTGAATATAAACTCTGCCTATAAATTCAGTCAGAACCAATTTCACTAACACGGCTAATACTAAAAACACAACCACGGCATTCTGCGGCAGAATAAACTTCTGCAGAGACACTTAAGACTGCTCACGTGTGAGAGTGCGGAAGCATTGTAGTGCTTAGTCATGATACTTCGCTGAATGATTTCAGGACGTGACTATGACTACTAGGCATGACTGTGCATTCTTTGTAAAACTTCTATACACCTTGCATTACCTTAATTGCGAAGTGCTGAGTTATACTACATTGCAGAATGATTATGAGTCATGATTATGACGACGGGTAGGACCACATATACTTTGCACAAATTTTGCACACCTTACATTATGCTACTTGAAAAGTTCTGAGTCATTATACTTTGCAGAGAGGCCATGAGTGATGACTTCCATAGGTCATAGTACGTTACGTTTAATCATTCATAATTATACATGCCCACTTACATGTGTTGTGATGTACACCAACGTAATACAACATCCGAATTGCGGGCCATGGACGGCGGACGGCTTTTATTCCAATGAGACGCAATATTTTCAGATTGATAGTAAAAGAAAGAAAAAGTTGCCACAGAGAAACCTGTTAGGAGACGTGTTTTCATATTTAATATTTGCAGTGTGCAGGAATGTCTTTCGGCTTGTCGCCGCCTTCAGCTGTAGAAAAATTGATGCGCAAAATTTATTTGCCCACCCCTTGAAACTCTTAAGGCTAATAACGGTTCAACGGATAACATGATAATGACGCTGTTTAGGTCAGTAATCATTTTCTAAAACGATAATATTTCTTGTCAATGCAAACATTCATTCTTTTATGCGAAGCATATTACTAGAGGTACACTACAGCCCTTCGCCGTGGTTACGCGCCGTGCACACCACGTGACACATGACGTCACGACAGAGGAAGAAGAGGGTCCACCTCGCGCCGTCGCTGGGGTTGCACGCCGTGCAAACCACGTGGTACAGTGACGACACACCACGTGACATACCACGTGACACATGGCGTCACGACAGATCGCCGTCACGCGCTGGGAGAGGGAGAACGATGCCATCACCCGGACACCGGAATGTCCTCGAGCGGAATCCCCGCGCATTTCGAACGCGCGTTCACACTCGGTGTAGGTGAAACGCTCGCTCCACCGGGCAGGCGGACGCGGCTTCCGTGGCAATCCAGGCGCTCACCCAACGCGCGTCTCGGGGTTAGTCGGCGTTCCGCTGTAGCCATGCCGTTGTCTTCCTCCACGACGAAGGCTTCTAGTGGCTGTATTAAAATGATCAAGTATTCAACCAAGGAAAGCCATGTATTAACAAGCCTAGCCATCAATATTGTCACGTTTTAGTGACGGCAGTCCAGCGGTCAGGAAGACACCAGAAATACTTGCAAACGAAGCTCTTTATTAGGGCTGACTTGCGCCCGCAAAAGAACTGAATCACTCGGTGGCGGCGTAAGCAACAAGCGTGCTCGTCAATCGTCGATCTACGAATGTCCGCCGCTCGCAGCATCGCTCAATTTAAAGCCGGCAAGGAAACTTCCAGATAGCAGGACAAGATCATCTACAGTAATCTGGAAAAAACTAGATGCAGCCTTTCATGGCCGCGATCAATGGAGATTAGACTGGTCGCTTCTCGTGTCACGAACAAAAATGATAACAGTCCTTTCCTGCTGCCTTGAGCCTGAACGAACCAACACTCCAATGATACGTGGCATTACCCCCCTTCCAAAGAAGCATCGTCTCGATGCTTTAAATTGAAATTAAACATGGTGAATGCTTCGAGAACTTAGAGTCTTTTAGCGTTCCTAATAAGGTGTAAGGGCAGCGGTAAAAGCTTCAAGTCTGGCCGTGTCGTCGTCGTCGTCGGTGTTGTCGTCGATGTTGTCGTCGTATTTGTCGTCGTAGTAGTCGTCGTCGTCGTAGGGATCGTCGTCGTCGTAGGGATCGTCGTCGTCGTAGGGGCATGGTGTTCTGTTTTCGTCAATGGAGGATCTTAGTTCTTGCGCTCAGGATCAACCTCACCTGCAGAGACTGCTTTATTCAGTTTAACCTTCGGGGGCTGGGGAAGCGTCCATGCACTGCGCAGCCTCGGCTAGGAGATACTTAGCGCGGTGACGATGGCGACGGAGAACGCGATAGGCGGCTCGGCGATGAGTATCCTTCTCGACGCAAAAAATCCTCGATTTCGGCTAGTCGCTGGCCGGGTCAGGGTCGTGGGGAGTCGTAAGGGAACCCTCGGATGCCCATTTCCCTGTATGGGCAGTATCGGAGAATGTGACCGGCTTCTCCGCAGTGGAAGCATTGTGGGCGGCGCTGGTCGGGTGTTCTCCACTCGACGCATTTCCTCGGCCGTGTACGACGCTCGTAGGACGGGCGAGTTGGGGCGAGAGAGCGGCGCTCCAGCGCAGCTGGCTAAGGGCGATAGTGGCTTGGGTCCCGCCGTCGAGGTACAGGACGGCGCACTGCTGCGGCGTAAGTCATAGCTGGAGGCTCCAGAGGCTGCGTGGTAGACTGGAGTCAGGTCTTCCGGCGAATAACTAAAAGGGCTGGCGTCACGACTTGCAGGGGTTGTCCGGTACCTGGAAGGCTACCCAGCATCTCCACCAGATGTCACGTTGTAGAGACGGCAGTCCAGCGGTCAGGAAGACACCAGAAATACTTGCAAACGAAGCTCTTTATTAGGGCTGACTTGCGCCCGCAAAAGAACTGAATCACTCGGTGGCGGCGTATAAAGAGAAGTTTATTTTATCTGTCATAGCATAGAAAATACAACAAAACAGATGAACTTAATTCTCTGATCATTCAAGCACATGCGCAGTGACGCAGCACTGAGCATGTCAGTAATGCAGTAAAAATGCCGATACTCGACCGCCGCGCAGGACGATAAAGTATGTCGACCATTTGCGCAAGAACTTAGCCTCGCTCATTGACAGAGCGTCCATGCATGCTTGTTCAAAGAGGCGCGTGCGCAGGCGCTGCAACATTGGGAACATTGTTCTTTGCGGACGCCCATTTAAGGATGCCACTCCACGCTGCCGCCACAAAACGAACATGCCGACACACAAGAGCATATTTTGAAACACTTCGGGAGAACTAGTGCGCGCTTCCAGGCGGGTTAAAAACATGCGTGACACTAATGCGGCGTAAGCAACAAGCGTGCTCGTCAATCGTCGATCTACGAATGTCCGCCGCTCGCGGCCTCGCTCAATTTAAAGCCGGCAAGGAAACTTCCAGATAGCAGGACAAGATCATCTACAGTAATCTGGAAAAACCTAGATGCAGCCTTTCATGGCTGCGATCAATGGAGATTAGACTGGTCGCTTCTCGCGTCACGAACAAAAATGATAACAGCCCTTTCCTGCTGCCTTGAGCGTGAACGAACCAACACTACAATGATACGTGGCAATATGCTCCGCATCTGACCAGGGTTAACCAAGTTAAGCCTCAGCCATTTTTTTTTCTGTATTCATTAAAGACTGAGCGACAGAAAGGACCTCAAACACCTTCTGGGGTTCTCCTCTTATACCACCGCGAAGTACTGTTATTGTTTTTTTTCTTTAAAAAGAAGTCACTCTACCAAACTATTCTACATGTTCACGATGGAAGCCGTAAGATACCTTGGGAAGAAATATACAACCGATTGTTTTTTACTTGTTTTTGAGTAGTGTACCAAAACAAATTCCTGAATTACAGATTAGTCCAGCCCATAAACTAAATTCAAGGATTAATTGAATGTTATCTTGAATAACCAATTGCTCATAGTTAACTTAAATATAAAAACCAATCGCAAACACTTAAGCGCGATATTTAAGAATGTTTTTTTCCGTTTATTGCAGCGCTGTTCTTCTCAAACGGTGTACTTTGAATAGATTACCAGAGTGAAAGGTCGGTGATAAAGCTTGTTTTCAGGCTTGAAAGCTGTCCTTTCACATCGAATAAGAAAAACATGACTGCCACAAACAATAAACTGTCCTTTTTTGTGCTCTGTTTTGTTTAATTTCTCCTTCCTTCCATAGCTATATGCACTACGCGGGGTACGCGTCACGACAAAAGTGATCACTTACAGCAATTGCCGGTGTAAATGGTATCAGCAGTGACAGCGGAGGTCCCAAATGGCTGACGTTCGCTACAGGACCGTATCCCACGACAAGGTCAACCTGCAGGCGCAAGAAATTTATTCCTTTCTTTAACTAAACATTTCAAACAATCAACCCGCTATGTTAGCGTAATCCTCTTCAGTTTAATTCAGCTCCGAAGCATCCTCAGGTCACAGAACGCTTTTTTTGTTATTTCTAAGTCATTCCTTCTCCGTTCCAAGCCGCTAATTGTCAGGAAGGTACTCGGGCCTAAAATGAAGTGCTGGGACAAAGCATGCAAACCGCCATCATTTGTTTTGAATTTTTTCTTTGTTTGGATATAGACTGTAACCAATAGAGCGATCGTTAGCTTAACCCATTTTTAGTAAGGTGGTATCAACAAAGTCGGATAACGACGGCATAAAGAGCCTTTTCCGCACGAAACAGCTTGGGAGATATTGAGCATTGCAGAATCAACTGGTCACAGCATCCCATGAAAGCTTTGTGCTATAGTGCCGACAAGCGCAATGTTTTCTGAAAACAAACGTTTAGGTAGCTGATTTATAATATGCTAAAAAAACCACCAACAAAGAATAAGCACTACCAAAACTGGAACTCTTTTCATCCAGGCATCTAATTAAAGGAGTTAGGATAACTACGGTCCTTTCTGACAAGAAAAGAGTTAAGGGCTGATGTTCAAACTAACACTGCAGCAAGAAATAAAAGATTTCCAAGCAGGTGTTGCCCATCGCGAATATTGTTAATTCATATGATTCAGTTCATTATTATCAGTGTTTTTCCACGCAATGGGTAAGATGTGTTTGTGCACTTAAAATATTTCAATCGGTCAGTATATTTCGAAGAAAAAGAACCTCGCCATTGCCACCTACTTTGTCGTTGTACTCAGGGCGAGTGGACAGCAGCACTAGAATGGCGGTCACACCTTGGGACAGGCTGAAGAGCGTCAGCTTCGAGGCGCCGGTGACGCTGAGAACAAGGTTGACGCTTGCCGCCAAGTCGTAGCGTCCGATCTCGTCGAAGCTGTAGGTGCACTCAATTCGATTAACTTGAGGGCTTTCGTGCATTCGAGCCATCACTGAATATTTTCAATTAGTATCATAGAAACTCACAAAGCTGCGCTCAGTAAACATCTGTGAGGTGCGACACACGCGCCATCACACATTTTTTTGGCAGCCAGCAGTAAAACGCTTTACAGAGGGACAGTGTATAGGCAGGAAGGACGAAACAAGAGCCATACGAGGTCTTCCCAAAATTTCTGTTTTCAAACACTGTAACACACCACCGGCTGGTAGTTCTCAGCGTTAAAAATCGTGCTCCGTTCCATTCTGTTGTTTCAATGCTATTCTCAAGTCCAGCATTCCTCCAGAAAAATTTCGAATATTGGAATATTGTGAAGTGCTGTTACGAAAATATGAAAGAAAATGACCCATTTTTCAATGCGCACCAAAATATTTCTTCTAAATTTTCTCCATCGGTTGAATCTAGTATTTGACTGCCATATAAAAGGAATGGGGAACGTTTTTGGTGACAGCGAATATGTTATTAGCAAAAAATTGCATGCCTACCCAGAGGGCATATGTGGTTACATGGATTGCTATAAAGAAATCCTACGATGTTAAAACTCTTTCTTGCCGAAAAAATTGCGGTAGAGTTTTAAGGTATCTATACCGAGTGAACATAGGAAAGCATCTGTTTAGCCTGGTTGGCTCGTCATTTTGGTTTGATGTACCGTCGGCACGTCTGGCCATGGTGTTAGATATAGCGAAGGGTAGTTTGCTGAGATGGGGAAAGCGCCGGTGACGAAGAGCCTTGCAGAAGTAATCGAAAACCTAGCGAGTCGTTAGGTAGGGCCCCAAAGAGCAGTTCGCCAGCACGAGCGTCAGCCACCCGCGTGAACAGCATCGTTGTCGTTGGCGTTGGCGCATGATCTTTTCCATTCCAGTAGTATTAGCTGAAGAAGATGATTATGTGCTGCGCACAGTGAAAGAGTGCTGCAGCGTAACAAGAATGTGATCTGCTGCGCCAATAGCACTACCATCTGTTGGTGAGCGTTCAGATATTTTATCGTACATGGGACTACATAGCCTGTATGAAAAACGCATGATGAACTGACATTGTGAATTGGTTGTTTCTTCTAAAGAGCATTTCTGTAGAATGATTGTAGGCGTAAAAGAAATGAGAAATATATGCCTAGACCGAGTATGAACCGGAGTGGTGCTTCCTCTTAGTGTTGTGTTGTTCATTGCTTTTTTCTAGTTTGTTGTTGCTTAGATGTGTCGTGTTGTGATGTGTTACCTATGTGCTCCGAATTTATTTACTGTTTCCTCGTGCTTCGTTGCTTATGTGTGTTTATGTGCCATTTCTTTTTAATGTTTGGAGATAGCTCATGAAACATTCCGTTAGTATAATAAATATTATATTCAATATAATCAATATAATGAATATATAATGAATATTGTGTTGAAAAGAAAGCGGGAAAGCACAGTGCTCTCGTTGAGCGACGAGTGAACAGGCCGCCTAAAGATCAAGCTTCGCACAAATTCGGTGATCTAACCTGACGTCGTTAAGTTGTGCTTTCGCACTAAAATGCTTTTCTCCAGAATTGCTGACTTTCTTCAGCCAATTCGAAATCGCACCTGATTATTGTGATTGCTGTTTGTTCCCTTTTATTCACTTTGACGCCCAGGGATATAAGTGCAAAAACGCGACACCTTGTTGTGCGCGCTAGACATGCTACTCCATATGGGGAATTACCTAGGACGCCAACAGACATGAGGCTGCTCGTACTGCCTCCGTATCTCTCGAAATTGCCGTTTTTCGTCCCCCCCCCCCTTCCTGCGCGGTAGATGGCCTTGTCCGTCCAGCAGCTGCCCTCTGTTTTCTCTGCCCGCCCCGTCTCCTAAATCACTAAATTATCTTGCCTCGAGGATTCTCCACTGCCTCCAACCTTGAAGAAACATCCTGTATTCCGGGCCAGCAAAGTGAAATAAGGGCGCCTGGGGCAGTGTACTTTCGCGTGTCTGGCGCCTCCTTGTTCAAAGATGTGTGCCTAGGCGGTAAACGTCGCAAGTCACCTTTTCTGTGGGCAGATATAATGGGCTGCAGGGCCCGGCTTGCAAAAAAAAAGCCGGTAGTCTATGTCGTTGGTGAGAGTAGATGTAAGCTTGAAATTCTCTATGAAGGGCTTAGGTTTTTCCAGGATGGCTCATAGGCGGCAGCATCAGCATTCGGCTATTGGACCAGTCTTTCGTCTGCAGAACGCGCCGCTGCCTTACCCCACTGTGTTAGATCTAAGCATAGCTTATCGTCTCTCTGGCTGCCTTAGCGAGCTACGCAGCCTCAGTTATATGCGTCCTTTATTAACCTCTCATATGAAGAACCTTAGTATGACAAGTCCAATATAGCAATATTTCACGTGTTAACCTTGGATATAAAAAACCATAGTATGTCTTCTCGAATATAACACACTTTCGTGTGTTAACCATGTATATAAAGGCAGTCGTGTATTAACCTTGTATGCCGCCGCGGTGGCTCAGTGGTTATGGTGCTCGGCTACTTACCCAAAAGACGCGGCTTCAATCCCGGCCGCGGCGGCTAGAATTTCTTTGGAGGAGAAATTCTAGAGGCCCGTGTACTGTGCGATGTCATTGCACGTTAAAGAACCCCAGGTGGTCGAAATTTGCGGAGCCCTTCACTACGGCGTCTCTCATAGCCCAAGTTGCTTTGGGACGTTAAACCCCATAAACCAAACCAAACCTATTAACCTTGTATATAACGAATATTCATGCGTAAGCCCGCACCTAACGAACCTTACTATGCCACCTCGGATATAGGAGTTTTCGTGACTGGACCTCGGATATAAGCAACTCAGTGTTTCCACCAAGGATATAGGAAACCTAGCTATACCACCTCGGATATAACGAACACGTGGCTGCTAACGTGTTCAAACTACAAGTGAAAGATCACCTAAGAGATTTTAGCGCGCAGAGCACTCGTCTTCCTTCGCCGATGTTGCTCTACGTGGAACTTCGTTCTTCCTATTTTTTTTAGTCCTGTGCTGAGCCCATTTGTCGTCTCTTGCTGCTTTCGTTGTTTGACATGGCGCAACCCTTGGCCGCTCTTTGGTTTAATTATCATACATTAGCGGACCAGAATGAATGGACCATCAATAGCGAAGACGACAGTTTTTCGCACACTGTGTGAAAGGTTACCAGTTGGAGTCCGAGGCACTAGAGGATGCGTTGACAGCCGAGCGGTTTTAGGTATAGGGAAATGAAGTTGGTCTTTAGGCGCCGCCGCTGCCTCGAACCCCATTCGACGTCAGTTTCATCTCGAAATTTTTTCTACTTGGTACCAGTCTGACAGTAATCGATAAACTTCGGTTTTAGGTTCACCGAGCTCACCGGTCGTCGTTCGCCTTAGTTTGGTTAAAATAGGACCTAAAACCATTGCACGCTAAGATGGGCACCCCTGGAGTCTCACAACGGATATCGAGAGCGCTGCGCATGGAAAAGGGGTATATTTAGAACACAGTGTGCGTCTTACCTCCACTTCGCGTACTGAGGGTCCTTTTTGGAGAGTGTTGTGTGCTTCGTATACCGGTCCGCCTCTCTGGAGCTCATAGACCAGACATCGAAGCCGGCGTCAGCAAGCAGGAACCCTGCAAAGAATATCGGTGGTGCTTTTTGATATAACTAATGAGAACAAGAGCGACATATGACTAGCATCGAAACCTCGCAAAAATCGCCTAAATATGCTAAACGTTACGAAACAGCCGCATGTGATTATCCAGATCGCAGCTTCGGACCAAGTCCTTTAAGCGGACGATGGAGTTGCAAAATTTACAAAATTTGTGTGTGGGCAGTGGATATTTATTTTTTCGGTGTCGGTGAGTGTTTTAGACCTAAGGACTGTGCTGGAAATTTTCAGTTTTCCTCAGGTGCCGAATTTGAGGGGTGACAGTCATGTTTGACTTACATAAAAGAAAGCTCTTATCTGTCGAAAAGTTAGTTTGTGATGTGGTACGTCAAGGATACCCAGCTTGGCGCTACGTGTAGCAGCAAATTGTTGCTGTAGGAGAGAAGAGAGGAAGCTTGTAGGTAGGGCGTGTGCGGAAGAATAGAATGGGCCGATTTTTGTTTCATTTAATGTGGTTTAATGTTCCTAAGCGACTCAAACTACGTGTGGCGCATTAAGGGCGATTGTGGATAATCTGTACCTCCTGGAGTACTTTTACGTGCACTGACATCGCAAAGTACGCGGGCCTCTAGCACTTCGCTTCCGCCGAAATGTGACCGTTCTCGGTGATAATCGAACCCGCGCCTTTCAGGTTAGCAGCCGATCACCATAACCAGTAAGCCGCTACCTTTGGCTGGAGATTATAGCTGGTGATCTCGCACTGGAGCATATTTATATCGATGTTATTGACTGGCCACACTGCTTCTAGAAAGTTGAGTAAACTTTTTGAATGGTGGGTACAGTAGGCGGCTGGGCCGAAGAAACCATTCTGCCTAGTATCTCCACACGGCAATGTAGATGATTGGGAGTGTTTTCAGAGAAATGCCAGGTTACACCGGAGCGGCATGCTGGCCACCAACCATTTGAAGCACAGCCGGCGGTTTGGGCTCTAAGCTCCAGCCACAGGACACAGGCAGATATGCATGCTAAGCCCCAGAAAACCAATTATACTGTTCAGATCTCCGATGCGGCGTGTAATAACGTCGAACAGAAGGGTGGCTCATCTCTACGTTGGCTCTACTGTAACCTACATTCCTGACTGCTACCGCATAAAACAGGTGAGTGAAAGGGGGTCTTTGGTCCCTGGGAAAATAAATATTTTGTGTGCAAAAAACCGGAAATCCGCGATGATCTTTCTTTTATGCTCTTAAGAAAAGGACACTTTTTGGGGAGTTCCAGAGAGAACTGTCAGTGAAAGAGAAGTTTCTATTCTATGTGCACAAAATACAATATCTACCTCAGCACAGAGAGGTTAGGGTGCTCTGTTAGCTTATCATACCCTCCTAATGCTGCGCAGAATATGCCGAACTTATGCAGCATTACGCACTACAGGTATTGATGCCAGTCCTGTGCTAAAACACATTAACGCCTGTGTGTCCTTATTCATGAAATACAAGGTTAACGGCGTGCTAGATTGCGTTTCGAGATAAAAGCATCACAGTGCAAGTCTACTTGTTACATGAACGCTGCAAGGCCACGGAGAGCTGTGCCTCTCGCAAACACGAGCCTTATATATGGTTTATTCATTAGATATGCGTTAAGCCACGCAAAAAAGAAAGGAAAGCTCTATTCTGCAGTGTAATGGTAGTCGATTTCGGTAGTAGCGCTCTGTTTTTGCTATAACTGGCAGCCTTCTGTGGATGCAGATTATTTGTATTTCTAGATACGAGAGGGGTTTTGATTTGCAATCTTCGTTACATAAGTTCTCTTTATTATGCCTACTAATGCGATTTTTCTCAGTGTAGGATATCCGTCTGGTTACCTTTGTCTGGTAATTGTGGCTGAAAGGCATGAGCGAACGGAGAGTGTCAAGGCCTGCAGTAGGAAGAAATCTACTAGGCCTTGTATCGGTGCATTCAGCTTTATGGTTTGAGAAAGTGGCTCCAGGTTCATTTTTTAGCTGTCGCCAGATTTCGGTCTGAGACTTCTCGCAACTTTCCCCAAGTTCCTCCGCCCATACTCCAAAAGCAACATTAATTTAAGTTGCCCAAGTTTTGGTTCTGGTCTCGTCTATTAATACAATTCGCTAAAAAGGTTGTCTTACAAGTGATTATGGAGCCACAAAGTGCTGTACCTTGTAAAGAAAAGCAAACGTATCGAGAAAACAAACGAACAGATGAAAAGTTTGGAGGGTGGTCTTATACGACGGGGCTGCTACCACCGTTCATAACTTGGTGCCAGTACAAACTTTTCGTTATCAAATGAAATCGCGGATGGGTAAGTGGAGAAAAGGACGGCATAGTATGTATTAGCGAGGACACTGAAGATGAAAACTTTACTTTTTGATGCTATTTTCTTTTGAAATGATAAGAAATCAACACTGTACGTGAAACAAGCGGGAAAAAGGTCAAAAGCACTCAAGCGTAATGTGTACGAAATTCAACAGGCGGAGTTATTTGCTTTTCCTCTTGAGAAGCCTCACACATATCACACCTTGCATGTCGGTTGCTGCTGCTACTGCTCTAGAAATTGCACATTGTTCAAACACGTGTTCAAGAAAGCCGGGTAATGAATCAGCTACATTGTACCCGGTTCAGTAGGTTGGGAACAGCTGAGCTTAGCTTAATCATAAGTGCTTTTCGCTATGGGTTTACCTCTCCAAACACCTTCTGAGTCTCCATGAAGCAACATCTTCAGGTAAAAGTCGGTTTTAGCCGATTCTTGCACACTGAAATAATTTCCTAAGTATCGGGTCAATGTCTCTTTCTTCCGGATAATAAATCTTCTATAGCGGGCTGCCACTCAAGACCCAATGCGCATATGCGCCTCAAAGGAGGCCGTCCAGCCACTGGTGCCAACCAATTTCCATGACGCCGCGGCTAATCCGCTTAAGCCGTGGTCGATCCCCATTCATCGCCACCCACTGCGAAGTCACGCTAGGATGTTCGAGGGGATTAACAACGATTTCATGAGAATGAGTGGAGGCTTTTAGCTGTAGGGTTTCCGTTCAGGTCGATATGCAGCTTTATTCTTGAGTTGTATCCCACTGTAGATGGAGTGGGTTTTCCAGTTTAAAAAGCTGAAGTTACCTTAAGAAAAAATTACGATCGGGTGCTTACTACAGAGGGGTGTGTTCGGTCGAGTGATGATCTGAAACCTCTTTGAAAACTTGTTTTCATGAAACAGATGAATTGCAGGATAAGTTTGGGAAGGGCTTTTTAGAAGCGAGAGTGCAGAACATGGCTACCAACGAACCGTCTTATCGGAGTCACGGCATTAGGCTTTACCCCTGCTAATGACACCATGATTCAAGGTAATGGCGCCTTTAAAATGGTGATTTCGGTTATGATTACGGGGTTTCACGTCCAAAAGCGACTCAGGCTATGAGGGACGCCGTTGTGAAGGGCTATGGTTAATCTTGATCATCTAAGGTTCTTTAGCGTTCCCTAAAATTGCACAGTTTCGGGCGTCTTGCATTTCACCGCATTCGAAAATTCGACAGCCGCCGCCGGGATCGAAGCCGCGTCTTTAGGGTCAGCAGCCGCGCGCCATAACCACTGAGCGACCATGGCGGCTTAAATATTGTTGTTAAAGTGATGAATACTTTCGCACTGTACAAATAAAGGTAGGCTGGTATTCCTCAGTCTCGGGAGCGCTCCGTAGGAGATCCGAAACATACGCCAAGAATTTTTTGAATACATTAGGAAAAGAAGGTTTCATTGGTAAATCATTTTGCAGTGTAGTCCTCAATTTTCAAGTTTTTTTTATGAAAGAAGGAGCGAAAAAATTCGGCGTCTTATCTATAGCAGAAAAATAACGTTTATAGTAAAATAGCTGCAAAATGTTTTCCGAATAACACGATTTCTGCCCACATATGAGCTCCAAAAAGATTCCGCAATCTTCACTCCCCGAATTACGGGAAAAATAAAACCCGAAAACGACGGGCCTCTTTACATAAAGCATTCTTATTACGACACAGCCCGTGGCTTCTTCAGTTGCGCTTGTGAAGGAAAACGGTGGCTTTATATAATTCTGCGTGAATTACCTCCGCCTTTATAAGATATGCGCGAGGGCTCGCACCCGCTCCCACCTGCTGACGACGAAAGGAACTGCTGACATATGACCGAGCTGCTTTATTCGATTAGTTCACGATCTGGGTACTCGCAGGTTCCATTGGAAGTACTGATCGTCGTGTGACACCTGAGGGCTTGTGTGAGTGCAGCATTTTGATTGGCCTGTAGTTAAATACGGGCGTCTGCTGCATAAGCGGCCCTGTCGTCTTTTCTCCAGACTTCGAGACCCAACTCGACCGCTTCAAGCACATCTTGACATGCCTGTCCGAAGCCGGCCTCTTGCTCCATGTATAAAAAAGATATCACTTTGGCGCACGTCAAGCGGACATTTTAGATCCACGTATGTCCAAGGACGTCGTCTGTCCAGAATCTAGAAAGATTCGTGCTGCGTTCGCCTTCAGAAACGCTGTACCCCAAACAAAGGTCTTCGCAACTTACGAGGTCTAGGCTCCTACTTCTACCGGTCAATTCTCTCCTAAACTTCAACTAACACTCTTTTCACATTTCTACTGGTCCACAATGCAGATTTTTTTCTCTGGTCGCCAGTCTGCGATGCCGTGTACACCATGTGTCATCACCTGGACGCCTGCTCACACTGGGCCATTCCGGCTTGAAGGCTCTTCTGGATTTGATAATTGTTCATTGGCCATGCGCGTAGCGTGTTCACAAAGGCTCAGTGCTAATGCTCTGTTTCTGAAAAAGAGCCTTCAGCACCCTCTGGGCACTGGCCGTACTTCACCTTAGGTTTATGACCGACCTTTTTAACATTGTGACTGGCCACGTTGAACATTGCTGGAGTCCTAGTCTTAAAGACCCATCTGGTCACTTCGTCCACTGGGCTCTTCGCTTCAGCACTATGGCACAAGCGCCAAAATCACAAGGGCCTTAAACATCACCTCGCGAACTTTCATTTCCATTGCATTGTTTAAGTTGAGATAGTCAGCCTCTCCACCCTCGACGCTGGACCGCCGTTGCTCCTCGTGAACTGGATGCCAGCCTTCAGCGCCTGATAACCCCCTGTGAATAAAGTCTCGGCTTGATTTTTACAGCTGTTTAGCTGTTTACAGCTAAACCCTACAGCTGTTTAGCCAAAACGCGCACTGCGGCGCCTAGTTTCTCATTTCGCGATTCGGAAGCCTCATTTTTATTGTCACCCGCAGCTACGAGCCATAACGAAAGTATATGAAACGCAAAAAAAACAGGGAGGGCAGAGAAGACACAAACAACTGGACTGGCGCTGGACTAACGACTGAAATTTTATTCAGAACGGCAGAGCTTTAAATACAGAAAGGCCATCACATATCCAAGAAGAAAACATACCGCCATAAGATTGTATAACCAGCAGCAAAACCACTCAAAAGATGATCACAGGGGTCGTGAACAACATACACCCTGAAAATAACGGGAAGGCATGTGCAGCTGCCCAAAAACCAGAAGAATCATGAGAAACAACACAGCAGGAAGTCATGTATCAAAGTCTGAGACACGGAACTCATTAAGCGTAGCAAACGCAGAGTCAAAGACGTGAAAGCAAAACAATGAAATAACACCCCAGGAGACCGCCGGCAAAAACAGAAGTGAAAACCTAACAAACATAGAAAAAGCAGTGACAAGGAAGGGAGAGAAAACAGTACTGGAAAACAAGGCACCCAGCGAAGGGAAACCCAAAAACACAAAGGTGGGGCTGACCAATCCTAGCATCCAGAAATACATTTCTTTCTTGGATAAGGCAATCGATGGTTTGCTTACGCACCAGTGCCACATGCGGGCCTCTTCAGGGCTATCAGGGACACGATAGAGGAGGAAAGAGCGGTTTGGTTCCAAAATGCTACCGGTCTTAGCGGCAACAACTTCCTCGTAGTTCTAGAATTCTACCTGAACTCAACTGTTATTCACTTTGATGGCAAGTACTATGTACAAAAAGATGGTATACGTTTTGGATCGTCCGTGGAACCGGTCCTGTGCAACATCTATCTCGAAGCGATGGACAAAAAAATAGCACAACACCTTCTTGGCACAAGCGTGACCAATGTGGATGATTTCCGCACTATTGGGAAAGGCGCACTGGATATTCCAGCGATTATAAGCCTTTTCGAAGATAAATCTCATGGCCTTACTTTTACTGCTGAGCCAGTGCAGAAGAACCACATCCAGATCTTAGATTTATGCATCTATGTTTCAGAACGCCGTTTCTGTTGGATGTACAACTGTCGCTCAAAAAAAAGCCCTTCCTTATGATAGCGCCCACTATCAGCTTGTTAAAAGGGAGACTGTTAGTAATAGCCTGCTGTCAGCCTTGACAAAAAACTGTGAGCATTGTGCAAAGGAAAACCTTCAGGGCCAAGTAAGGCGCTTGAGGGGTTCTGGGTATCCAACAAATGTGACATCCAGTGTATCAGAAGGCATTCTGCAAAAGCTCAAGCAAAAAAGAAACAGCATGCTAGGCAGCAAGTTAGGAGTCCTGTGCAAGTCATGCCATACTACGAAAAGCTGTCGCACAATTTGAAGAAAATAGCCGGCAGGCAAAAGATTAATCTAGCATTCTCTGCGCCATGCAAGCTGTCTACCATCTGCAGCATGATGACCAAGAGAAAAGAGGGTGATGATTGCGGAATCAAACATGCGATGCAATCAATGAACTGTACCACGAGAGTCGTGTACGTGATTCCGCTTCTGTGTGCTGGTTCCTACATAGGGCAGACTGGTAGGTGTGTAAATGAACGTTGAGCGGAACATGCATGGTGTGTGAATGGCAATGCGGGCGTGCATCTGGCGAACCTCTGCAAGAAATGCAGGAAGTGGCTTTGCGAGTATGACTGCAGATAGAACTGCGACTTCAAGTGCGAGTCTCGGTTTGGGGAGTCGGAAATTTGGGCCAGAGCGAGGAATGTGGCCGTGGCCTTGCTGATGTCCAGGGGAGGGTACTGGTACGTGAGCAAACCATCGATTGCCTTATCCAAGAAATAAATTGGGTTCTTGGACCGTAGCGTTGGTTAGCTCTGCCTTTCTGCTTTGAGGTTTCCCTTCACTTGATGCCTTGTTTTCTCGTACTGGTTGCTTTCACTTCCTTGTCGCTGCTTTTGGTAAGTTTTCTAGGTTTTTCTTCTGCTGTTGCCGGCGGTCTCCTGGGGTGTTATTTTGTTGTTTTGCTTTCACGCGTTTGACTCCGCGTTTGCTACGCTTAATGACTTCCGTGCCTCAGCCTTTGATACATGATTTCCTGTTCTGTTGTTTTTCATGATTCATCCATTTTTTGAGTAGATGCACATGCCTTCCCGTTATTTTCGGGCGGTATGTTGTTCACGCCCTGTGTGATAACCGTCTGAGTGGTTTTGATGCATGTTATACAATCTTATCGCGATTCATTATCTTTTTGGACATGTGATGGCCTATCTGTATTTAAAGCACGTCTGTTTTCAATAAAATTTCAGTCGTTGGTTCAGCGCCAGTCCTGTTGTTTGAGTCTTCTCTGCTGTCCCTGTTTTTTGCGCAGCATATACTTTCCTTAAGATGAGCCAGCGACAAGCCCATACCAATATTTTCATCGACTGGCAGTCAGATGGCCGAAAAAATATTGCTTGTTATTTCTCGTCATTTGCGATCTCAATTAGAAGCATCGTTCTACGCTGGGGAGCTCCCCGGTCATGCGGGATTGTTGAAGACTGGAACTGACAACCGGCTGCTGTATTACAGATGCTGCGGCATCTCCAACTCGGCCCTCGATTGAGTCCTGCCCTAGATCGGCTGTCAACGCGCGCAAGACATTATTGCGTCGTTGAGCTGGAGAGCTGCACCCGCTACCTACACCTCCTCCACGGTTCGACCGCTGCGACATTGATATATACAAAAAGCTTGCGCACATTCTCTTTTGAATACATTATGCCATCATCGCTGTTTTGTATCCAAAGCAACAGTTCACTTTGCTGCAACAGCACATGACATGGAACCCTTAAATTTCTTTTCTTTCGCGCATTGCCATGGTGCACATCGTAAACTAATCGATTACAAAAGACACCTCTATTTATTAACTTATTTCAGAATACTGCAGGCCACTGCTGGGCCCAAGCAGGAGTGAATTTACATTGTTACATAACCAAAAGAAGAAAATTATACAATATTAGCAGCACATGGATGGAAAACACACATATAAACAATATTAGCAGGTGAGTAGACTATGTAACGCATCAGAAAATTTTTGCGAGAAAAAAACAGATGCCGGTAACGAATTTCAATCTTGCACTTTTCTAGGAAAAAAAAACTGTATTTAAAACTTAGTTTTGGCGAAAAGGGGAGGAAGTGATTGCTCCTGAATGTCCCGAGTCCTTCTGACTAGAGGACGCTTAATGCACTCCGGAAGCTTCAGTTTATTTTTGCCTTTTAAACTATTAAACAAGAATACCAATCTATTAATAGTTCTGCGGATTTCTAGTGTAGGAATGTTATTTGATATCATTAACTGAGAGGAAGAGTCTTCCCTTTTATATTTTTCGTATATAAACCTAACCGCTTTCCTATTGACTTTTTCAGGCACCATTATGTCCTTTTTAGTTTACGGGTCCTACACGACTCTTTCTATCTGATATCTTAAAAGCAATGCTTTGCGATTTCTTTGCGAGAAAACAACCCGTCCGAGAATAATTAATATATTTTCTGATTTTTCACCGCCGTCCTGGAAAGCGCGCCTGTCTCAGTGTTTTTAGTGGCTTGAAGTCGCCGAAAAACCGCACCCCGCTGTGATATCACAGACAAGGATACAACTAAATCAGGAATGCAACGAGGACAAAAGTCATGGCACTGACCGTCACATAACAAAAATATACACTTTCAGGGTTCTACAGGGCTGGAAGACCCCGCTAAGTTTATATAAAAAGAACCAGAGAAATATCCCTCGACCAACACTGCAGCAGAAAGTAAGCTCTATGAAACAGTGTGGACCGTAATAAAGAAGGCATGAGGTAGTTGATTCAATGCATCGGTCTCTTTAACTAGAATAATGAACAGTTGAACGACCATTTGCATGTGCCATAAAACAAAGAACATTTAGTCTTTAGTCACAGAAAACAACCAGTCTCTTTCACTGCGAGTTTCTTTGTAAGTTTTCATCTCGTAGAATTAAAACAAACGACTTCTCAATACGACTTAGTGATGCGCCACTTTCTTGAAGGTCGTTAAATATCATTAAACAATGGATGAAGCTTTCCTACGTTTCCGAAGCTGCTAGCGCGGAGGGGTACTGCGCATGTGCTTGCCTGGAGACTGTGAAGGGTAGTTGAAGAACCAGACGTCCGAGGCGCTCGCGAACACCGGCACGAGTAGAACGGGATGACCGGTTGTTCCATTCTGCTGCGTCGTTCCATTTCTTCCATGGGGCACCCTGTCCACTTCCAGAATGTAGCCGTCCTCAGTGGTTGTGTGGCTAATCTCACAAGGGTAGCCGAAGTAGCTCACCAGTTCACACTTAGTTGAAATGCGAGAAAAAGACGTTTTGTTTATGTCATATATAGTCTATATTGATTGAATCTGCATTCCCTCCAAAAGAAATTGTGGGCAAAGAAAAGTGACCAGATCAACACAGCCTGAGAGGCTCCATTTAATTTTGGTACATATTGCTGGCAGAGCACGCTTATTTAATATTTTATTGCTTTTGTTTTTTAAATGCCGTCGAAAAGCTAAATCCGCAGTAAGGCGATTCAAGCATTTCAAAAAGAAACAGCAGGAAATGTGCCGCCCAGAATGCAAAAAATAAGCGTTGAAAGCAAGTATGTCCGCGTTCAAAGATCTGCTGTCTTCACCAGTTGAAAGAAGTTAAGAAAATGTAAGATTCACTCTTCAGTGCTATAAATAGAAATAAAATCAGTACCTCTGTTACATTTTAACGCCTTACATTCCTTGGGAAGTAATGAAAGTTTAGTATATGCGAGTGCTGTACTGGCGGTGTATCTGTAAATTATGTCACTTTTTTTAAGGTATCGTAACTTCATGTCAGCTGTATAGATTTTCTAACCAGCATTAACCGCGCGTTTCACCCTGGTCAATTCTACAGGGGGCTAGCGCTGCTCTTCGAAACGCTGTTCCAAAAGATAATGTACAACCATCCCCTAGCGATTCCCGAGACATTCTCTCTACCATTATGGCACCTAGTCCTGAAACTGAAAGGAACTCTTCGGTGTGCAATTATTGGGGTCCAGCTTCTGTTCCAGCAAAGGGTACGATTTTTCAAACTCGGATTCGGCTGAACACACTGCGTATTTCAAGTACATCCTTGACTGCAGCTCGTGGTTTTGCTTTGTCTATTAATCTATTTAGCGCAAACATGCTGTTGTGTTCTTCCTTTCGGTAGTTTTGCGTTCTTAGCAAAGTATCTGCAGCACGACATAGCAAATATATCCGCACTGCTAAGTGAGTCTTCAGAACTCCGACATTTCATAAATTTCAGCACTGTCGAGGAAACAGAAAACCTGGTCGCTCCCGGAGAATACCACGGACTTGATTATGAAGCAAAACACTTGGTTATTCATTGTGTTGGATTTTATGAAAGGTTCACGTGGCATCGGTTCCTTACTTCCATCGACATTACTTTTCGTTTTTCAAATGGCTCGCATATGCAGTCCGCGTAGAATTGACCTAGCTCTATATGAACAAATAGAAAATTTTAATCTTGGGCCAAAATATAGAAAACGCAACGCCAAACAGTACAAATAGACAGAAGGATAAAAACCATGTATGCATGGAAGGTCCTGCTTGCGAGAAGTGGTTGAGAGATGCATTGATAACTAGGTGTAGTCTCAGTTCCAGATTATGCGTGATAAGCATTCCAATATACATGAATGCTCGCTGGCAAAACATTTGCTAATTTCTTTGCAGAAAACTTCGCAGTGAAGGCTTTTCTTACTGGGGATAGGCGAGCTTGTCTCTCCAGTTCGTCCTCGGCGGTGCAGAGCCAATTCGTAGCCAGGGCGGAGAGCACGCTGAATAGAATAATGGCACGCAAACAAGGCCTCATGTCCTTAGCTTCCAGTTTCCGCGGCATAATGTGCTAGCGACGCGTATGCTGCGATCGGTTATATATCTTGCAACCTCGCATTTCGCATTCTGCAGCTGCTCTTTTTTTGTTTTACGCTCAAAACAGGTGCGGTACTTCTGCATAGCGCTGAAAAACCGCCCCCCCCCCCCCCCCCCCCCACATTTCCCTGTTTTCACAATTAGAGCCTGAGCACTTCGTAACACCTGCTTCGTTTTTCGGCTATTTCCTGTTGCAACGCATATGATGAATGTTCCAATTCTAAATTCGTACGCGAGCTTATTTTCTCGCTACGCGGCGCGTTTAGGAGACTATAAAATTAATATAATGCTCTAACAGGTGCTAGGTAATAAGTGCTCGGTTGTTTGAACTAAAATTTTGGTCTTTAAAAGTACACCTTTCCTTTTACCAATGAAGCTCCTGCACCGCCTTGTCAATTTAAAGAAACCCTAAACTTCCAAGCGCCAGTTTTGTTCATACTCGTTGCATTTCCTGCATAAGTGTTTGCACACATTTTTAATGCAACAAAGACCAATAAATAAATGAAAAAAAAGCATGGCCTGAGACATGTCTTAATGCAGCAATGCCTTCTTTCGGAGCAGGTAGCAAGGACTTACTACTCGTGTATATTTACAACCTCACAGAAATCAGCGCTGTTAGCTCGTCCAGTGCAAGCATTACCAGGAATGGACATTTTCACAAATCCCGCTGCGCCACCAAGTGGCCGCGCAACGCGCTCTGGGAAAACGGAGCGTCGCGGCGCCCGCGGCGCCGCACTCGCGTCTTTTCGTCTGTCTCTCCGACTGCGCCTGATCACCAGAAAGCCTTCCCTTCCATCTCGTCGCCATCGCTGTTTCTTAGTCTTCCTGTGTTGTCTGCTTGTATACAAAAATTATGCAGCAGCATTGCGGGCGGCCTTCAGGCTGCCGATTGTGGCGTCCTGGCCGTACCTAGTCGCAACGTCCTCTGCCCCGGTCACAAGCCGAAGTTGGAGATTCACATGTGCCCATCGCTCCGCGTCCCGCTGCTGCCCAGCTGCCCGAAATTAGTGTGCCCTTTTTCGTTTGGGGCGGGATATAGCTTCCAGGTGTGTGTTTTTTTTTTTTGCTGCTGCTGTTTACAAGTCATCAGAGAGCTTGGTCTTGCAATGATCTTTGGTGGTCGTTTTGTTTAAACTTCAGCAGCAGCTAAATATGCGTTCAACGTTGCTGCCATTTATTCGGAATGCAATAGTATGCCTTTCCCGACGCGAATAAGTATCCGTGCGAGAGAAGGAGAAGTTGTTTCGCCGCCAACGCTTCAGGCACCGCTTGGGCGTGTGATGTGATGTTGCATAATATCGCGCTCATATGCATGTTATGTACAATGAAAGAGGAAAGTTGGGCAAGCATTAGCAGCAGACAACCGTCTCCTCTCGAAGCGATAGTCTTACCCGTAATCACTGCAGATGTCCGTTCCGCATACACTCGGTGTGGAAAGATCGGGGGGAGGGAATCCATGTATCCCTTGCGCCCGCTAGTGTTGAAATGCGCCCCACATATTTTGTGGAGTTTCGAAGGCTTCCATAGGATAAATCGCCCTTGCCAACCTTGCCGATTTATTTAGCGCACCCATTCTAGCTTCAGCTTCTTGTCTTTGGGGAATACGTGCAATAAAATGTTGATGTCCTTTCTCGTGTTGTTACAGCCGGGCACGCAGCACGTTTGGCCGCCACCGCGATTCTCCTTTGCAGACATGTCGAATGTCTAAAAAAGTCACCACAGCATAACAGAAAGATTAACAGATAACCACCACAGCAGTGCGCTGCAACATTTCGCTAATAGACACCAACAACGCGCAAGAGAAGACGCACAACGCCTGAACACGGCGGCACAACACAGCAAATAACATGCTTGACAGCAGCCGACGCGGGAGGCGATCGCTGCTTTCTCCCATCATGCTTTGCGCCGATCCGCTAAGGGATGGCGCAACGCTCCAATTTGTGGAAAGGTCTATTCATTACAAACGCTTCAAATTCACTTGCCTGCCAAGACATGACGCATGGCTTTGAAGATTCACAAGTAGCGCGCTGTCATCTTGCGTGACGTAAGAAAGCGAATGACCTAGTGGCCACCATTGACGGGCTATGCGCCGCTAGGCTTAAGAGCAGTGGCTGGACGCCGTCTCGCTTTACGAGTAAGGCAACTGCGACTAACTGTGTATCAAAGATAACTGTAGCCAATTTAATCATTCGCTTTCTTCCTTCTCTTTTTCAGGGATATAGAAAAAAGTTTCGGGCTAAAAGCTCCGAGAAGAGGCCTGGCCGAGCCCAAGAGCTCTTTACAAAAAAAAAGGATATTCTTTCTCTCTTTCTTCATTGTTTCCTTAGACAGAGTCCAAGAGGGGACTGAGACTAAAGGCGACGAAGCGCCTGACAAGGGCCCTGGCCCCTTGCACATTGTACATAAAACAAAACTAGCATAACAAGGCTCGGTCAAGCAGTCGCCCTAGGATCAGTCAATGGAAAAACAAAAAGGTGGCTATTTCCTGTCAAAATAGCTCGGCATTAGAAACAAATTAATTTTCTATACAACATAGTGACCATACAAAATAAAACAGTAATTGAGTGGTACACCGGGAGCATAGTGAATAAAGCATTAAACAAAGGCATGCTTCACAGATTAGATTTAGTTGAGTACTTTCTACTCCATTAGGCGCAATCGTGACATTCGTCGCCAAGCGAAGACAAAAGATCATATCACAATTTGTAAGATATGCCAAGAGGAACGCAAGATAGAACGAAGGTTACGCTTTTCGGAATAGTTAAAGTAATGAGAATTTAGTACCGCTGTTCACAAGAGACTTCTTACACTATTTCTTTAAACATTGTACACCTTTATTAAAGTCTATCTGCATCATATGTTTTCTGTGGAAATCATTCGTTATTTGAAAAGATAGTGCTTGCCTTTCGTAGTTCTGCCTGGCGGCATCCTTCGTTTTGGATTTCGAATCCTGTATGAAGTTGCACTAAGTACTGTGGGAATATGTAGCCTGTATCTATGGATCCATTGCAGTAATTTAAAATAGTATACCTGGTCGGACTTCAGCATAAATATGCTTGAGAAATAATGGTTGTGTTCTCATAGGCTGCTTATTTCCTTTGTAGTCTTGTAATTAGAGTAATTAGAGTTCGTAATCATTCCCCAAGTAAGGATGCCATAGCTTATTCTGGAGTCAAGTAGAGAATAGTACAGTGAAAACAGGCCTTCGGCTCCCGAACCTTGGGCGGCTGGCGTAAGGAAGAAGAGGACGAAGACAGCGGCGCCGATGCTCGTGCGCTGATCGCTGCCGCTGGGACTGATCGCTGCCTCTGGACTGAACCGAGGCGTACCGCTAGCCGTTCGCGACGCAGCGCCTTCGTAGACGTCCTACACTACAACAGCGCCTGTTTTAATCAAGGCGGAAAGCTGGGATAGTTGGTGTGCCATAGTTAATTAAAAGACTAGCGCATAAAACTAGGACAAACACAGAGAAGGAGACAGGACGAGCGCTCGTCCTCTCTCCTTCTCTGTCTTTGTCCTAGTTTTATGTGCTAGTCTTTTAATTAACTAAGCCTGTTTTAAGCGTTTGGGTATTAGATGTTGTACTTTATAAATGCAGCCTATTGTACGAGACAGGCTTTACTTAAGTTGATTAACATGGATGTTCCATGAGAGGTCGGGGCAGAACCAAACACCTAAAAATTTTTGTATGTAATACTAGCCGAGTTGCAGTCATGTTTATTGATTTGCTTGAAAATTAAGTACTTTTTTATTTATATTTACACCCGAGCAGTTTTGTGAAGCCATTTCGATAACTGTATCAGATAATCGTTAACAGAGTTCTCTAGACAGTGCGCAGCTTCTCCAGTAAAAAAATACATTAGTATCATCTCCATACATTATAATTTGCGGCGATTCAGGGATTGTTGGAATGTAATTTACGTAAATCAGAAAAAGGGGGGGGGGGTCCCAAAATAGAGCCCTGGGGAACACCGTGTTGGACTTCAGGTTTGATGCAGTACCAGCTGTAAACACATACATACTGATAACGTTTCTCGATCTAACTTGAATAAGTTTTAGAGCCACGCCTCTGATGCCATATATTTCTAGTTTTTTAAGAGAATATTAGGTTGAACAGTATCAAAGGCTTTGCATCAATCTAGAAATAAGCCAAGAGTCAGCAGCTTTTTGATATATTTTCAATTATCTTATACTTAATGTTAATGAGTGCAAGCTCTGCTGATTTACTGCTTGAAAACCGTATTGAGTTTGTGTTATCACTGGGTGCTTCTTAAAGAAAAAACCAGTTAACCTACCATTGATGACATGTCCAAATACCTTCTAAAACACTGTCAGAACTGAGACCGGCCTGTAATTAATAATGCTACCCTCATCACCTACTTTATAAATAGGTGTGACTTTGGCGATCTTTAATTCGCTCGGGAAATCTTCCTAGAGCATTTGATTTATTATGCGCGATAGTATAGGACTTATGAAGCATAACACGTGTTTAAGAGGTAAGACCTTTAACCAGTCATCACCGCGCTCAACATGGTTTTTTATTTTTCTGATTATCTTTTAAATTTCACAAGGTGTTGTCGGAGCAAATATAAGACTTTAGCAAGCTGGTTACAATCATGCTGTCATCTGCACTGCCGTATCCTCTTGAGTCAGCATCCACCTTAACAAAGTGCCTATTCATTGCATTTACTAGATCGTTCCCGGTTAGAAGCTCATTGTCTATACGGATTTCCTTTACACTGCAGCCAGCTTGCTTCGCTGTTAATATAGTATTCAGCATGTCCTATGTCTTTTTACTGTCATTTTGAACATTTTGTAATTTATTTTGGAAATATTTCGATTTTTCATTCTTGAGATCTGAGTTCAGTTTGTTTCGTACAATATTTAGTAACCGCAACGCACAAACGTCAACATGGCATATCTTATTTGTGCCGAAATATTGTACATTTGTACAGCAATCTGTCTCTGCAAAAAAAAGAAGAGGTGGATTCGCCTCTGCAAAACACCTGTGTGCAAATATGTGTTTCTGCCACGCTGCTAACCTCCATCTGTTTTTCGAAAAGTCAAGGCTGTTCAATGTACCGAAACATTCTGTGATATCCTACAGTGGCCGTGGCCTGTTGATATCGCTGAGGAACAGCGGCTGTTTGCAGACTTGCAGCACGTAAGTGTGATCTGCCCAACAGTGAGTCATACAGCTCTCAACATGTGGTAAACAAGTCAAGCAGCTAATAAAGTGGGACAGTAAAAAAATATTCTCAAGTGGTGATGCTAATGGCTTATCGCAGCTTGTTCCAACTCAGAGCTGCATTCTGGAGGGACGTCTTCATGTTCTTCATGAACCCATATTCAACTCATAGTTTTGTTGGCGGCCACCACTCAGGAATAAGCGGTAGGAATGCTGTGAAGTACTTCTGCGCGCGGCGTCTGAACCACTTCTCCCACTGCGCTTAACGCGCTGGTTCATTGAGTACTTCACAGGCATATTTCAGCGCGAAAGACGAGAAGACAGAAAGACAAGACGAACACGGCCGCTCATGTCTTTCTGTCGTCCCCTCTTTTGCGCTAAAATATGCCTGTGAAGGCTGAACACCAACAAACCCCATATTTAACCGTTTTTGAATCATTAAGTACTTTTAGCACGAGTACCGCTACGGCTTACCGCTTACCGTGCCCCGCCATTGAGCGCCCGCTGAGTGACCCCAACGAGGTAAGCGGACGTGCTGTTGACGCGAACGTGGCGCGATCTGGCGCCTTCAGGGTGATCTGCGCATGCGCAGTGGCGAGATTGTGTACAGAGTAGGTGGAAGCGGTACACGCTGCGCTAAAAGTATCTGCTTAAGAAAGTATAAAGAAGCACTTTTGTCAACTTGAATGAGCTAGTGTTCAATATGACGTGTCGTGCGCAAGTTGTGTTCGCTTCTGGAAGGAAGCAGTGGTTGAAAAAAGTTATCCAAAAGTAGGCCTTGATTCATATTGCAGCGAAGAAGCACAAACACACGTAGAAGGAACACGCAAAAAGCACGGACGAACGCTGTCTTTGCGTGTTCCTTCTACGTGTGTTTGTGCTTCTTCGCTGCAATATGAATCAAGAATGTTACCAACTTGCCCAAAAACATGTTTTACTCAAGTATAAAAGTAGGCCACTGCGGTGCCAGTAGAAGGGGAAGACACTTCTGCAGGGTAGAAGTGGATTCACAACTGAATTGAGTCAGCATAGTTCACATTATCAGCGTCATCAGCCTAACTAGTGTCAATGAAAAACAAATGTTTTTCTCTTATCTCTCCAATTAACCCTGCCTTGTGCAGCCGCGGCCATCTTATTCCTGTAAAATTCCTAATCTAATCCGCCATCTAACTTTTGGCTGTTTTCAACTACGCTTGACTGCTCTTTCAATCTAGCCTTTTACATTACCGAGCATTGGTTAGATCGAATTCACTTTGCACACCGTACCCAAGCCGATTTCTTGTTGATTTCGACTAGGATGTCATTAATCCGCGATGGATGACTGACCCACTCAGATCTCTTCATGTCTCTATAAAGCAGGAGCAGCGGTGGCGCAGAGGTACAGCATACGCATCGCGCTCAACAGGACCGCGATTCCAATCCAGGTGTTGCAGAATTCTCCACCGGACAAAAAAAAACACATCACGTGTCGACGGAACTGCATAACTAGGCCTGTGATGCGGCCTCATTTTAAGGATTGTAGCCAAGAATGAACTCCCTCGATAGAACAGGATTTGGCCACCCTGATGCTCTGCTTAGCTACGACTACAAATATTAATGCATCAATGGAAACCACAAACAGTACTCTGTTCTCCGAGATTGCGTTGCACGTTATACTGAACACGGTAGTACATGCTGTAATACAAGCAACCACAGCCGGATGAATGGCAGGACGAAGATCTTTAAAAGCAAGTCGATGGTAGGCGTTGTAGACAATGGGGTAGGCGATAGCCTTAAATTGGCTGCAACCTAGAAGGTAAATCGGCCTCATTTGAGGCCTTGATCTGGCATGTTTCCCTCAATCACCATTTCCATCTTACTCATGTATGAGGCCGTGACATTTTTTTGGCACCTACCGCCCAGTCCACTGGAAGTACTGTCTCGTTCAGGCGCAAGCATTGAGCAAGTGTCTTTGGAATGCAAGTGTCTTGCAAGTGTCTTTGGAATGGAGCAATTAATATTGTCTTATTGAGTTTATGGTATCACTGACTCGTGTTTACTGGTACCATAAAGGGTCACTAACTCCAGGTATTGTAAACGACAGTAAAAAGCCGGAGTATATTTGAGTTGGACTTGTGCTGACAAGATACGAATGGTGTTTTGTTTAAGACAATAATCGTCCTTCCCTGACAAAGGAACGCAGGTTGGCTGAGGCAGAGGCTCAGTGAGGGACTAGAATCCTGGCAGTGTCCGCGACTGCGTCAGTACAGGCTTAATTTGAAATCACTTAGAGATACCTTTGTTTTGCCTTGCATATAGCCTCCGTGACATTTTTGATGATTAGAGGGCGTCAACGCAATTTAAATCCATCTCGAGATTCCTTCTCATTAGATGAGAGAGAAGCTTTAGCTCCGTATACAAATACAAATATAAATTCTTGATCATTAACAACACGTGATGTTAAGAGCTGCATCCGGAAAGCCTTACAATGGCTTGACAAAGGAGTGCCATAGGTGAAATTGGTGATTGGTATACCATTGGGGAAATTCTACTACTAAAATAATTAAAAATTCAGGGGGCATTTTGACTGTCTAAAGTGCGTAGAGGCGAAAGCGTTTTCCGCACCACTTCGGCTGCTTCTGTGGCACTAGTGGCGTCACTTATACTTCAGTACTAATTACTAAGTGATGACAAATCACTAATGAATCGTTAATTACTGATTAATGCCTGAATACTAATTAAGTGCTAATTAATGACGCTTAAGCTTCGACTTTAGGAGTGGAACGCCACAGCGTGTTGTAGCGCTGCCAGGGAGTCCACGGAACGCCACCACCCGTTCGGCGCGATGCCTCGCCCTTTGAACGCTTTTGAGGAAAAGAAAGGGCGCAGCAATTCTCTGTCATCTCGGTGGACATCTGAACCGCACCATAGAGGAAGGGAGGAAGTGGGAGTGGAAGAAGAAAGACAAAGATGGCCCGTAATGAAGAAAATGAAAATTGTATTTGAGGAAAGGAAATTACGCAGTAACTGCCTCACATATCTCGGTGGACACCCGTCAAAATTCAGGGGGGCACTTTTTTCACCTAAAGTGCGGTCACTGATGTGTGGTTAAGCTGTTAAGCTCCTCCTCTAAGAGTGTAACGCGACAGCGTCTTGCTACGCTTCCAGGAGTCCATAGAACGCCATCGCCCATTCGGTTCTATGCCTCGCTCCTCGGTAAATTGGTTTTTGAGGAAAGGAAATGTATCTGTCTCTCATATCTCGGTGTACACCTAAACCTCGCCGGAAGCGAAGGGAGGAGGATGGGAGGGAAAGAAGACACCGTATTCACTAGACGCACCTTTGTTCTTCCCAAACCATCGAGCTGGCATGGCGGAGTGGATAGCATGCTCGTCTCACACTCCGGAGACCGGGGTTCGATTCCCGAGCTCGACCACTTTCTTACTCGGTTTTATTTATTTATATGGCCTGACTAGAAAAGTTAATTAGTCTAATTGCATAATTAAGCAGTTAACTAAGCTCAGTCCCACTTATTTGGAGCATCACTATACGATCCCTTCAATTGGTTGCCTGGTTACTAATTGATTGTAAAACATTTTATTCGCCGGGAAGAGCTTGGCAAGAGGTCGCGTTAAGTGGTCGAGAGTACATAGCCCTCGACGACTTTGTCAGCCCACTCCACCGCCAAAACTTGCGTTCTGGGGTCAGAGCTAGCCAACACGGTCTCCCACCGCTCGAGAGAAGGAGCTGTAACTAGATCACCCGGAGGTGGCTCTATTTTGCAGTCCCACAGGATGTGATCGTAGGTAGCACGGTGGCCACAGTGTTTGCAGTTTGGGTTGTAAAGATCTGGATAAATGTGCGCGAGGAGTGATGGGGTGCGTATCGATCTCGTCTGTAGACGACGCCACGTAACCTCTTGTTCTTTAGTAAGTCTTTTGTCTGGAGGGGGGAAAATTCTCCTTTCTAGTTTAAAATGATTGGTGAGATCATGATATGTGATCATGGAGTCCTTCGTGAAATTCAGGGAGCCAGACTCATCCACTGCCCGGTCGACGAAACCTCGGGCTTTATTGTGGGCTGCCTCGTTCCCCGGATTCCCCGAATGGGCTGGGACCCATATCAATTCGGAATAATTTGGTGAGAATTTGGTTGCGTTAAGGATTCTAAGGGAGGTGTTTGTAATTCGCCCTTTAGCGAAATTATTGATACCCATTTTGGAATCGCTGAAGATGATGCTCCCTTGGGTATGCGCTAGGGCGAGGGCTATAGCCGCCTCTTCTGCCGTTTCAGAGGATTTCGTTTTGATTGTCGCCGAGACGATGTGGTCACCATTCTCGTTCACAACCACAATTGCAAAGGCATTGGTATTTTTATATTCTGCCGCATCTACATAAAGTGTTCCAGCGCACTGTCTGTATTTGTTATGTAAGGCTTTGGCTCTTGCTTGTCTTCTACCCTCATGGTGTAAGGGGTGCATGTTTTTGGGGAGTGGTTTGATTAGTAGGGCCGTCCTATAGTCGCGGGGTAAATCTACTTTAGCATCGTTATTCGTAGGTTGAAAGTTAATTCCGAGCCTGGTAAGAATACTCCTGCCAGTTCTGGAATTGGCTAATCGCGCTGTTTGAGCCATTAAATGGGCTTCTTTCAGTTCATTGTAGGTGTTATGTATTCCTAACCTCATAAGCCTTTCAGTTGAGGCATTTAGTGGGAGTCCTAACGCAGCCTTATAGGCCTGCCGTATCATACTATCCAATTTGTCCTTTTCTGCTTTCGAAAATTTGAGATAAGGGGTGGCATAGAGTATCCTGCTTAGCGCAAAGGCCTGCACTAGTCGGCATAAATCTCTTTCCCTCACCCCTTGTCTGCGGTTGGCTATGCGGCGGATTAATCGCGCCGTCGCTTCTACCGTGCGTTTTAGCTTAGTGAGTGTGTCAGTATTCTTTCCATTTGTTTGTAAATACAACCCCAGTATCCTCATGGTCTGTACCTCTTTGACAGATCGTCCATTAACATAGACGTTTATTTGCGGGGGGGATGTCGTGGTACGCCTACCTCTTTGTTTACGACGGATCACGAAGAGTTCAGATTTTTGCTCAGAACAAGTGAGGCCGGATTCCCATGCGCATGCCTCAATGATGTCCACTGCTGCTTGGAGTGTGTCTTCTATGTAGCCTTCGCATCCTTTGGTTACCCAAAGTGTGATGTCATCTGCATAGAACGTGTGATGTAGGTCTGGTATTTGTGCCAGTTTGGGGGGAATTTTGATGAGGGAGAGGTTAAAAAGGAAAGGGGACAGGACGGAGCCCTGTGGCGTTCCTTTGCTTCCTAGTGTGATTGGGGCAGACTCTATTGTTCCGACCGTTATCACTGCTGTTCTGTTAGTGAGGAAGGATCGGATGTAGTTGTACGTCCTTTCTCCGGGGTTGATTTCTGACAAGTTTGTCAAAATGGCTTTGTGGGTGACGTTGTCAAAAGCTTTAACAAGGTCTAAACCCAATATTGCTTTCGTTCCTGTTCCCTCGTCAGCTTCAATTATGTCCTTGTTAAGCTGCAAGAGTATGTCCTGGGTAGATAGTTGGGCCCTGAATCCTAACATTGTTTCAGGTAGGAGGTTCATGTCCTCCGCATAGTTTTGGAGCCTATTGAGGATGACATGCTCCATGAGTTTGCCTAGGCATGATGTTAATGAAATTGGGCGTAGATTCTCAGTGCTGAGTTTCTTACCCGCTTTAGGAATAAAAGTGATTTTCGCGTGTTTCCACTCGGGTGGTATGTTGCCTGCATGCCAGTATTTGTTCATAAGGTCTGTAACCGCCGCGATCGACGTTGCGTCTAAGTTCCTGAGAGTCTTATTTGTTACTTTGTCTGGTCCTGCCGCAGATGTTGTCCGCAGTTTTCCAATTGCGTACCAGACCTCTGCGTCTGTGATGTCTGCGTCTAAATTTGGATTAGGAGTCCCCCGGTAGTCTGGTTGAGTGGTACCATCATCCGTGTTTAGATAACGTTCTGCTAGCTCTTTGATTAGGTCTTCAGGTGTACCCTCATATTTATGTATGAGTCTGTACAGTTGACTTTGTTGCACGGGACGTGTTTGTTCTGGGTCGAGCAGGTGTCTTAGAAGATGCCATGCCTTCTTATTTCCGAGCTGCCCATTGACGCTTTCACATATTTGGTTCCATTGTTGTTTTTGGAGAGTAAGTGTATGTTCCTCGATTCGCCTCTCGATTTCAGCGATCTTTTTGCGTAGTCGCTTGTTGTGTTTTTGCTTCTTCCAGCGTTTTTGGAGGCCTTTTTGTGCCTGCCACAGGTGTAGCAGCTTTGAGTCTGCAATCTGCTCCTCCTTCTCAACTGGCACCGCAACGCTAGTGGAGCTGACATCCTCATTCAGGGAGATAACCCAGTCGCTAAGGTTAGAGATCTCCTTTGGAGCTGTTTTGTCGCGAAGTTGCCTGAACTTGTCCCAATCCGTGGTTCGTATTTCTTTTGCTTTGTTTTTAAGTTTTGTCGTGGGGAAGGTGATGCTAAGGATGAAATGATCACTACCAAGGTTTTGCCCGGTGTTGACCCACTTTGCGTCCTTGACGTTTTTAGAGAGGGATAGGTCTGGAGATGTGTCGACACATACACTGTTACCCATGCGTGTGTGGTCGCTCGGGTTGTTTAGCGTTGTGAGCCCTAGTGACTGTATGATTTGCCAGAGCAGGTTCCCTTTCGGAGTTGCTTTGGTATATCCCCATGCTGGGTGTTGAGCGTTGAAGTCTCCCACAATTATGAGTTGAGCCCTAGCAGCCAGCTTTACTGTGTTTATCAACAAGTGTGGGAGTCCATTGCCTTTGTTTCTGGGCGGGTTGTATACATTAAGGATGAAGAGATTTGAGTCTCCTTTTTGCCTTGGTACTATTTCAAGTAGGGTGTAATCTTCTTCCGAATCATTTATAAAATGTTGAATTGCGGTGATATTTCTATGCACCAGAGTGGCTGTGAAGGAGCCGGCTGCGCTACTAGTATCATAATGAGGTGGCAGATATGCATTATAGCCCACTAACGAAAGTACAATTAGCCCTCTTTGAAATTCGCGCACTGTGACGTCACGACCGTTTGGACCAACTGAAAAGCGTGACATTTCTGTCGACAACTGCTGCTTACAACGATGAGACATTAAAGGCTTTCGCCTTAAAATATCCCTCAATCTGGGATCCTGACTATAATCTTCATAAAATTATCAGTCTATAGATGTGCATCTTAGTAACCACCAGTCGACGCGGGCGAATCACAGAAGTGAATCAAAAAAGTGCACTCCCCCCCCACCCTGAATTTTGACGGGTGTCCACCAAGATATGTGACACAGTTACTGCGTAATTTCCTTTCCTCAAATACAATTTTCATTTTCTTCATTACGGGCCATCTTCGTCTTTCGTCTTTCACTCCCAGTTCCTCCGTTCCTCTAGGGTGCGGTTCAGGTGTCCACCGAGATGACAGAGATTTACTGCGCCATTTCCTTTCCTCAAAAACCGTTGCGTTGAAACGGCAAGGCATCGCGCCGAACGGGTGGTGGTGTTCCGTGGACTCCCTGGCAGCGCTACAACACGCTGTCGCGTTCCACTCCTAAAGGCGAAGCTTAAGCTTAATTAGCAGTTAATTAGTATTCAGGCATTAATGAGTAATTAACCATTAATTAGTGATTTGTCATCACTTAGTAATTAGTACTCAATTACATGTGACGCCACCAGTGCCACAGAAGCACTGAAAGTGGTGCGGAAAACGCTTTCGCCTCTACGCACTTTAGACAGTCAAAGTGCCCCCTGAATTTTTTACGTTCTGATTTCGGCTAGCGGATACAGGTGCGGTGCTGGATGCGATACGTATCTACCAAGAAGAAACAAAATCTTCTTTTAAGAGGCAGCGTTAGTATCAAGTTAGGCTTATTTATATGACATGCATGTGAACCTGTCAAGCAGTATAAGTGGAAAAGAGGGCTTACTAACAGTGTTTGCTGATTAATTTGCACACTTATGCGGACTAGCGATGTACATACGTCTGGACGTGCTTGTAGAATGTGGCAGGAAAATGTTTCGCATCTGATTTCGTTTTGGATATAGAGATTGTGGCGACATCGCTCGGTTTCGATATGCACTCAGCCCGTTACTGATACTTCATCACCTCCACCTGTATTTGTAGCCTATGCCTGCGTTCGTCTCTGTTCGGAAATGACCAAGCCCTTACCTTAGGTGATGTATTGCGTTCTGGTTGAATCTGGCTCGGACCTGCGACATTGCTCAGTATAACGAGCGCCGCGTGATAATAATCACGGCTGGAGACTTCTTAGCGTAATACACATTCTGTGTCTCCGGTTGAAATGAATACGGTCTAATAAAACACGAAGTTTTACTTACTTCTTGACAATGAAATGCCTGTTTACCTATTGCGGACGGTCGAAGAAACCTATTTTCAGCTGAAATTCATCCCTGCAGTCGATACACCAGGTGCGGACTATCTGAAGAAGAAAATTTTATTTTTAGCTAAAATATGCCCCTGCGTATTAAACACCGGTTGCGGACTATAGTCCTGAAATTACGGTACATTTACAGACAGGGCCCCCTGTCTGTATGTGCAGTTTTACGTCCGTGTTGTATTCAGCCATAAGTAGCGCACATAGGAAGTTAAACACGCGCCTCGCTGGTTTAATGCTTATTGTGCTGGGCTGCTGACTCGAAAGACATGGGTTCGATCCAGACGCCAGCGGTTGCATATGCGATGGAGGCGAAATGCTAGAGGTCATTGTACTGTGAGATGTCAATGCACGATAAATAACCCCATTTCATAGCCTGAGTCGCTTTTGGGACGTTAACCGCATAAAACCAAACCAAAGTTAAACAGTGAGGATGAAGCGCGAGAACCGCTGTTGCGTGCACATGAAAATGGAAGCAAGAAGAGGTGAAGGATGAAGTCACCGGTGCAACGTTATGATGATGATGATGCTGATGTCCTCACTCATATGGTGAAGTTGAAACAATGCAACATTTTCTTCTTTCTTGCCGTCGGTTCCCATTTCAGAGAAAGCATTATATGGAGGTCTCTCTTTGGAGGCTAGAATTTCCACTGTCTCTACCAGTTCTTCTGTCGTTCCGTGCGAGCACCAAGAGATTCGCGCTAAATAGTGTTTGCGGCTACCTTCATGAATACATTATTGCAACTGGTCGCTTATTTTCTTAACTGTATAGAAAACTCTGCCCCATGTCCAAAAAGTGTATTTTTTCTATTCCTGGTACTTCAAATTTGTTTGATTTATTTGGATTCCTCAACAATAAGTGTATTTTTTTTCTAGTTTCCATCATTCCACTATTCTACCTCACCGAACACATATTTTCTTTTTGTCGCACAGATACTTCCTTGGCGCTCACCACCGCACCTTGGCCTATTCCCTGGTGTGGGTATGTGCCATGTTCACTGAGGTAAACAACAACTGCAACGTCAAGACCAGTAAACGGTGAATCGTTAAACCATGACTGAAGCCCTTCCTTGAATGATTACGATGCCGGACGACGTGCACGACGAAATGAACTGGAATCAAAATAAGTTAGCGTCTACGTGAGTAAGTCCACGCATTGTATATAGCGAGGCAGTGCTCCGAAGCTCAGCGGCGAAGACCGTAGAACCTTACTAAACACGATGCGAGAACCGATCAATAGTGACAAATGCAAGAATGGGCGACAAATAAGAAGTCAATGATGCAGTCACTGGGTCCTAAATGGTCTTCTGACAGCGCTTACAGCATTTTCCTCATCATGCTGTTCTTTCCACTGATGATTCCGGGAGCTGTGAGAAGGCGGCAATTGGGATATATTCACATGATCTGGCTTTCAGCTATTCCGTTCGTATCCCGGATTACACTTCTGTATTCTTTGCAGAGTTTTGGCACTTGGTTTGGCTGTTCTTAAAATTCCGTCGCATGTAGCAAGGGTACTTATCCTTGCAGACTGCCTCTCAGTTTTAGTCTCTCTCCAAACTTCCGCCACCTTTCTATTGATGCGTTCCCTTAGGTTCTTTGTTCCGCGCACCGTAAAGGAGGTCCGCTTTGTCTGGGTACCTCGTCATTCGGGAATCTATTTCAACGAGGTGGCTGATTCATTGGCAAGGTCAGCTCTCACTGCCCCTGTAATATATCCCGTACTGCTCCTTATTATGTTGGAGACCACCCGTTTCCAGCGATTCCAACATATATCAGCCAGCTTGAGTGATCCGTTGCTGAATACCGTGGACTTTCAACATTTAAAGTTCCCATGGAATGTCCGTTCATGTAGGAGAAGGCGGTGTGAAGTGCCCATCACACTTTTGCGATGCAGAATCCCCCACCTCAACTTGTACTTATGCAGATGCAGGTTCGCTACGACAAACCTTTGTAACACATGCAGAGAAGTTGAAACAATTGACCATTATCTCCTCTCTTGCCGGCGGTTCGCATTACAGAGAAAACAGTGTTTGGAAGTCCCTATTTCGAGGTTAGGGCTCCCTTTGCCTCTACCCGTTCTGCTCTCGTTTGGTGCGAGCGCCACGGGATTCTCGTTAAGCTCTATTTGCGGCTACCTTCATGATTACATCATTGCAAATGGTCGCTTACACTGTTAAATCCATATAAATCTCCACCAAATGTCTAAAAAGCGTATTTTATCTTATTCCTGAAATATCCAATTTGTTTATTTATTAAAATTTTTAACCATTCATACATATTGTCTAATTTCAAACCTTGAACTTTTTTACTGAGCTTTTTTTACCCGCTTTTTTTTGGCATTCACCACCGTACCTTGGCCAATCCCCCCGCGTGGGTATGTGCCATACTCTTATGGTGAAGAAAAAGTCACTGGGGGAACAGGTGAAGAACAGGCAGTAAAAAAGCAGTTCACCGCCTGTGTCTTGGCCACTCCCCCGTAGTGGGTATAGGCCTCTTGCGCTGGAGTTTGCGGTAACGTGGCGGCGCCTGGTGGCAGCAAGGAAAAGCTGGCTGGGTAGTACCAGGTTGTGTAGTAGTCAGCCCTGGCTGTGACGGCGCAGCTTTCTAGCCTGCGTTTTGCGCCGATTCGCACGTTTTTCTGCACTGTTGTGAGTGCGACAAGGCTCGTTACTTGTGACCAACCACGCCGCAGCCTGGCCGTGGAGTAGTTTTTACAAAACCGACGCTCCGTGTGCCTTAGGACGAAATGCAGGCAGCAGAAGGAATCTGCGACGCCGATCCGCCCGAGAGACCTCGCTCAGTATCGAAAAACATCACCGTCGTTACTGCTGCGTCGTGGGCTGCCACGAGCAAGAAGGTCTGAATCCCAGAATCAAATTCCACCGTTTTCCTCCAAGGTCTCACGAAGCGGAGCGCCGGGCGCGCTGGATAGCTGCAGTTCGACGCACTATAAGTAAGCGAACCTTCGTGCTGTGCTGGCTGCTTCGCCTGCCTTGATGTTTGTTTGGTTATCTGCGCTGCTGAAATTCGTTCTTTTTGCACATGCAGTCCGGACGGCATAACGTGGGATGCAGTGCCGAACACCAGGATATGCAGTCGCCACTTTGTGGGTAACGAGAAAAACAATGCCAGTCATCCCTCATATGTATACCTACAATCTTCCCCGCGGTCTACAGCCGGCCTCATCCTCCTTGTGTTCGTCTTCTTCTGGCGCTTACCTCTCTCAAAAAAATGTATATTTAGCGAGCAGCCGCATATGCAGGCGTAGAATGAGAATTTATGCATTCTACAACACAACTTGTCTAGTACATCCCTACATAGGCAGTTGGACCAAGCAAGCAGCAAAGCAGCAAAAAAAAAAGTGTACCATGACAATCACCAAACAGTAGGGAATGCGCAACAGAGCAAGCAGCAAAAGGTGAGAAACGAACAGCATAATTCAGAGATCATATCAAGGCAATGCACAACACATCAAAGAGCCCCAAAAAAATGCATGGTATAATTCATATGTCATATCAACATCTCACTTCAGATAATCACTATTAAGGCAAATCGGCGTATCAGCAGGCATGGCTGGTGGTTCGCGACTAGAGAGCCGGCCACTGAGACAATTGACAATTCGACCGGTGAAACGTGGTGAGGTGGCCAGGTGCGTGCAAATGACCACAAATGGGCGGGTTGATTAGGTGCGAATTCGCTGCGCACTACGAGCAGCCCAGCGTCGAGAGTGAAATGTGCACATTGTCGACCTCAAACCAGCAGGTATGTGGCAGCGCGGCATCACTGATAGCAGCGGACGTGTTCGAGCGATGTCGTTTTAAGGATGAAAGGCTACATCAAGAAAACGACATCAAGCGCGCAGCGCACGAGCTCGCGCTGCAGCGTTATTCGGCGGCGAGCTCATATATGCACTGCATCATGTTAGCATTTGCTGAAGGAACAGATGGCGACTACTACAAAGCAGGCAGTTTAGCGAGATGCAGTGAACAAAGACTGCAGGAGGCCCACCGTTTCGTGGCATGCTGAAAGACCGCTGCTGGCGCGGCGTGTACCGTCGTGCGCTCGAGCAGTCCCATATACATGTCTGTTTAGCGCTGCTGCGAATTCATATGCAAGTATTTCATCGCGTTGGTGCGCTTCAATCTTGAAGCATGCAGACCTTATCTGAATTTCGACTTCGTACGCGACTGTCTTCACTTGCGAATGACACCGCGCTGAAACTTCGCCGATTATTTCTTCAACAGAGTACACGTACTTGGCGTTGCATGATTTCTTCCCTTTACACAGCGTGCCAGCCCTGAAAAAATCTTCGGCGCCCGATATTCGCTGTAGGCCATGGCAGAGCACAAGCAAAAGTCGCGGGTCCATACTAGCTGCCAACGTGCTTTCCGAAGCAGACGCCAGAGCCCGGTACTACCCAGCCGAGGGCAGAGGGCGCTCTTTAGCACCATTTTCGCAGCGCCCCCTGGGCAATGCAAGAGGTCCATTGTTGGGACTTTGGGGCATCCCACCGCTGCCACCACTGTTGGGTCTGGGAGTCCGAGCCAGGAAACGGTCGAGGCGACGGTGAGTCAAATGACTTTTATGTACAGTATGTACAAGGGATTTTACATGATACAAGGGCCAAGAGCACCACGGGCTAGCACAAAGAAGAAGGGCGGCCCCGGCGGCGAGCGTAGCTCCGGCGTGATGGCTCTTCTGCTGCGCGGGTTCAGCGCGGCTCCGTTTTTAAAGCCGCCGGTGTCCGTTGCGGCAGCCAGCCGTTCAAATCCTCCAATCAGGTCACGGCACTGGCCATCGTTCAAATTAGACGAATGGTCGAGAGGCGGCCGGCCGTTGAAGGCTTGCAGACAGGAAGGGATGGCCGGCGAAGCGCCGCAGGTGTCCGAGCCGACGGTCAGGTGGGGGAGGTGGAAGGGTCCGCGCCGGGCCGGGCGCCGGCGAGGCGGAATGATTCACGCTGCAAGCCGCGACATGTCCGAGAGAGTCTGGGCCCGCTTTGTGCGACGGCGGGCGCGCAGCGCTGGTTTCCAAAGAGGTCAGCCAGCGAAATGTGGGTGCCGGCACTACAGCACCACCGCCGCCAGACAATGCGCCACGAAGACGATCTGCTTCCACGTGGCTCGGATGCGGGGCGCGCTCGTACGCCAGGCTCCTCCAAGTTCTCGTCCGGTGTCCAGCCGGAGGCAGCTCCAGGCTCCTTTCCATGAACAGGTCCCGCTCGTCAGGACAGGATGACTGTTCCGCCGCCTTGTTGCCCAGGTGACTGGATCAGCTTCGCTCGGTCCTTCGGAAGAGCTTGCTTCACAGCATCGGACTTTGATCGTTCTGCATGTTGCCAAGAACCGACCGACAAAAGGCAACACCCAACACGAGCAAGTGCCCTCCGTCACCCGTCAAAACACCAGACTGAGTCACAAAACTCTGCTAGCTATATTTCGGTCCCCTTTTTGTTCCCTCTTTTACAAGGGACACATGTGGGATACTAGAACTCTAAAGTAATCAACTCAAACAAAGTGCCAAGCACAGGAAATACACGGAATGAAATGAATGCAAAATAAATTTGCTCTCTTGAGATCACTTGGCCAGGAAAACACTCAGCTAAGGCCACAAATGAGGACAAATTTTTCCCCGATCTGCGGGCGAACTTAACAACCGTTCTCGAAGTGACAAAATGTAAATCACGAGGAGCCGAAGGCAGCCTTGCTCAGAGGGCACGACTTAGTACGTCTGCGATCGCGTTTAACTCGCTTCTAATGGACGTTAAACGACACCCGTTACTGTAGAAGCTAATGACTCTGCCTCTTTCGCTGTGGCTGCGCTTTTCTTCCTCTCTCTGTACGTGTCTGTCCAGTTTCTACGGGTGGTACAGTACGGGAACGATTTGCTTTCTCTTACTCACCTATCCCTTTCTTTGCGCTTCGCACGCCAGTCGCGGTGTTTCATTTCGAGTGCACAACGCTTCCGGTTGGACCGTTGTTTTTCTCTCTGCTCGTGGTGGCAAGTCAGGCCTTCCACGAGTCTTGACATTCTCGCGCACATTTTTGCCTCTCCGCTGTATGTGAGGTTCGCATCTACACGGCCTTTTGATTTCCCGCCTACCGAATAGCGTTATCCCGACACGTGGATTTCCATAGCGATATCTATGCTTGGCCGATCGCTTAGGCAGTTTCTTCTTGCCAATTTTCCTGACCCTGTCACTGCGGCCTCCTACACACTTTCGCCTATTGAGCCGTACACGCGTTTTATCTGCGCGCGCGTGCCGCTTTCTGTGGGATCGCGGTTTCTTCCCTGACTGCAGCGGAAAACCAGACTCTACATGAGAGCACGCGCCTTTGCGTGTCTTGCTCTCTTTGTGCTGGCGGCAAAATTCTCTCTTGTCCCGCTCCTTAATTGTTCGCCTCCCGGGCAGCGCTCTCTTGAATCTCGGTTTGCTTCCTTGGTGCACTTTTCCGCGCGAATGTTTGTACGATTCCTTTTTTCAGTTTATTCTACTGCCCAGACCTATGTGCCTTGACACACTTATGCGCTTCGCTTTACGCAATAGTGATGCCTCGCAGATTTTTTTAGCCCTGGTTCTGACGCTAGTTTCAGGGCTGACAACGTGACTGACTTTACTGAAGTCATTTTGCCGGCGACGCTGGCGCTTCCGATGGTGGCAACCCGTAATCGCGCGTTTGCCCTTTCTCTCTTTTCGGCAGTGTCCGTCTTTCTTATGCCTGCCTTTCATCTCTCGGCGGCACCACTCTTTCTTTCGCCTTCCTTTCACCCTCTTTCGGTGACAGATCTCTCTTTTGAGCTTGCCTTTACTGTCCTTTCGGCGGCAGCACTGCTTGTCTATCACCTTGTGGTGATAGCTCTCTTTTCGGAACTGGCTGTTACTTTCCTTCCGGTTGCAGCTTTCTTTCTTATGCTTGCCTTTCATTTTTCGATGGCAATACTGTTTCACTAGCTGGTTCTTCGAAAGCACATGCTGCTTCCGTCGCCTAGGTTCCTGCTGTAACACTACCGCTCTGATTGTCAGCCGATTCACATGTGCTACCTAGATCAGGCCTGTATTTGCCTCCTTTACTAAATTCCGCAAAGCTGCGCTCTTCCTGCTCATCTGCTTCCGCATTCGTCCTCATCTTTCTCGGACGGGCTGACGTCTACCGCCTCTATGTCGTCTGGAACGTTCTGTTTTCCACTGTCGTCCAGCACCTTAGTTTCTTCAGGCACAGACGAACGAGTGTTTTCTACTGACATTACTGCTGACACGCAGCTCTCGTCATGCTCCTGACGCCTTGTTTACTCCCTCCGCATCAGCTTTCGTTTCAAAGCATCCGACTTGGCTCGAAACAGCAAAGCTCTCTCCAGTGCAACGCACAGTCCTACTCTAAACTACAGTCACGTGCGCTAGAGCAGTCTGGCGAATTGAGGGGAAAACATTAGGCACTCACCGCGCCGAGGCACCTGACGCCGGTCGATCCCGCAGCTGCCATCCACTGTTGGTACTTTGGGGCATCCCACCGCTGCCACCACTGTTGTGTTTGGGAGTCCGAGCCAGGAAACGGTCGAGGCGACGGTGAGTCAAATGACTGATGTACAGTATGTACAGGGTCGTCCACTCTAAGTACGAACACGGCGCAGCGTGGCCGCGCTCCGCGGGGCGCGAGCGCATCCGGCGCGGCCGCGCATCGAAGCTCTGCGGCGCAGGCGCACACGGGCCTGGAGGCGGTGCTTTGTGTCGTCTGCTACAGCGCGGGTGAGCACAGTGCTTGCTTTGCGGTGAAGCGCACCTAACTTTCTGCATGATTACAGCGCTCGCGTGCGCCGAGACAGCACTGCGGGAAAGCGCACCAACTACAGCGCGTTATGGCTGGTTGCGCGTGCGACAACCCAGCGGCCTCTCGTCTCAGTGCCACGATCTCGGTGATATGCAGGTATTGCTGAAAACTTGTCATTTCAGGTTTGAATTGATTTGGTTTATGCGGTTTAACTTCCGAACGCGACATAGCCTACAATGGAGGTTATAGCCGAGGACCCCAGATTTTTGTCGACCATGTGGGGATTTTTAACGTGCGCAGATATCCCACAGTAAACGGATGCCTTGCGTTTCGCATCCGTTGGAACGGGGCGGCCGCAGTCAGGGTCAGACGAGCGACTTCCATTCCGAACACTTTGGCTTCTGTTAGATATATGTCTTACCCTGACTGCAGCTGCCCTGTTCCAATGGAGGCGAAACGCAAGGCATCCGTTTACTGTGTGATATCTGCGCACGTTAACAACCCGAATGGGGTCGACGATAATCGGGGGCCCTCTATGTCGCTTTCGGACGTTAAACCCCATAAGCGAAATCAATTCAAACCTGAAATGACAAGTTTACAGCAATACCTGCATATCACTGAGATCGTGGCACTGAGACGAGAGGCCGCTGGGTTGTCGTACGCGCAACCAGCCATAACGCGCTGTAATTAGTGCGCTTTCCCGCAGTGCTGTCTCGGCGCACGCGAGCGCTGTAATCATGCAGAAAGTTAGGTGCGCTTCACCGCAAAGCAAGCACTGTGCTCACCCGCGCTGTAGCAGACGACACAAAGCACCGCCTCCAGGCCCGTGTGCGCCTGCGCCGCAGAGCTTCGATGCGCCGCCGCGCCGGATGCGCTCGCGCCCCGCGGAGCGCGGCCACGCTGCGCCGTGTTCGTACTTAGAGTGGACGACCCTGTACAAGGGCTTTTACATGATACAAGGGCCAAGAGCACCACGGGCTAGCACAAAGAAGAAGGGCGGCCCCGGCGGTGAGCGTAGCTCCGGCGTGATGACTCTTCTGCTGCCCGCCTGCTGCGCGGGTTCAGCTCGGCTCCGTTTTTAAAGCCGCCGGTGTCCGTTGCGGCAGACAGCCGTTCAAATCCTTCAATCTGGTCACGGCACTGACCACCGTTAAAATTAGACGAATGGTCGAGAGGCGGCCGGCCATTGAAGGGTTGCAGACAGGAACGCGCGGCTGGCGAAGCGCCGCAAGTGTCCGAGCCGACGGTCAGGAGGGGGAGGAGGAAGGGTCCGCGCCGGGCCGGGCGCCGGCGAGGCTGAATGATTCACCCTGCAAGCCGCGACATGTCCGAGCGAGTCTGGGCCCGCTTTGCGCGACGGCGGGCGCGCAGCGCTGGTTTCCAGATAGGCCAGCCAGCGAAATGTGGGCGCTGGCACAACAGTACGTGCCATTTTATTTGAGGCCAACCAACAAACCAGTAAAAAAGCTAGTACAACTTGCCTCAGATACCGCCGAATAGAGGGAATGACGACTGAAATCGAAACGGGCAGCTCGTGTGGCTTATCGGAGGAGGAGAGGAGAGAGACTACTGCAGGAACGTTTCGCTTCTTCGTGAATTTGGAGGGCCGTACAGAGCTGCAGAAAGATAATCGAAGGTAAAGAAGTGCATTAGTGCTGGAGCACGTAAGTTTAACAAGCCAAAGCTGCGAAGATTTTTTAAGCATGAAATGCTTTTAGCCCCCGTTGTCGGCAGTGTGGTGACGTCACGCCGAGACCGAGAGCCATCATCCGGGCACTGAAATCCACTCATCCGGGCACTGAAATCCACTCATCCGGGCACTGAAATCGAGTCATCCGGGCACTGAAATCGAGTCATCCGGGCACTGAAATGGAGTCATCCGGGCACTGAAATCGAGTCATCCGGGCACTGAAATCCAGTCATCCGGGCTCTGAAACGAGAACATCCGGGCACCGTACGAGACTTAACGAGATTTAACGAGACTCTCTAAGCCCTCCTACGCGACCGGCATGCAAGCAACGGTTGGTCTCCAAACGAGTCACAAAAAATAACTGCTGCCAGTGCCTTCTCATTGTTTATCAAGATATCAGTCGCGCTGTGCGTTTGATAATGCACGGAATTATAATTTCCGATTTCTAATAACGCCTGCAAAAAGCACATAAATGCCACGTACACTTCGTTGTCGTACGTCATCTCTTAGGGGCTTCGCGCATCGAAGCAAAGCTGCGCAGGTGCACAGGGGCCCGGGGGAGAAGCGCTGCGTTCAAAGGGCAAGGCATCGCGCCGAACGGGTGGTGGCGTTCCTCCCTTGCTTTACGGTGCGGTTCGGGTGTCCACCGAGATGGCAGAGAATTACTGCGCCATTTCCTTTCCTCAAAAAACCAAATGGCAAGGCATCGCGCTGAACGGGTGGTGGCGTTCCTCCCTTCCTGTACGGTGCGGTTCGGGTGTCCACCGAGATGACATTAGGCCCGTAAACATTTCATGCTTACTCTACTCTCGGTTACGGGAGAGGCAGAGATTTTTTCCTTTACAAGCCTACCGAAGCTTTCCGGTAAGGCTGTCCAGGTATGACCTCGACATTATCGAGCAAAGAGGTTTGGCTCTTCGCCATGGGTGTGAGAAAAATTTGTAGGGTTGGTGGGAAGAGTAGGGCGAAGAAAATTGCTGTTGCGGCGTGGAGAGTAACTTAGCGAGTAAACAAGCTTTACTTGTGCGAGGAAAATTGATGACAATGCTGTTATATATCTTCTTAGATATAAAAATTGAAGCCAGTACCTGACTGTAGCACCAGCAATACTCCTCGGCGCCGGAATCATGTATGATGACATCCTTGACCCGGTACATCTGTAGAAGTAAAAGTTGTCATTTCCTTTGTCAGTTCCGCTTCTAAGCATTATTGGTCACCGGGAAAATGAAGTCCTGCTTTGAACTCACTTGGTGCGCCAGTAGATATGCTCTTACACCGTGGTTCAAGCGGGCGTAACAAAAGTCAAATAAAACAACTACCCAATGCTGTGTGGCCTTAAATCACTGTATTTTGAGATCTTTAATAACTTTCATCGTTAGCCATGCGATAATCGAGGATCATTTTTAATGGGGTTCAGGAGGTCTTCGAGGTCCTCAGACCCGCCTTCAAACTTTCGACAGCCTGCCCTCGTTCAAATACACCTTGGAGACCTTGTCGACTGTGCCACTTCCTTGCAGGTGCAACTTGAGACCGCCCAATGTCACTAGAAGCACTTCTATCAACCTGAACCAACTAGTTCTCAATAATACGTGCCGTACCGAAGTTGTGTTCGCTTCTGGAAGGAAGCAGTGATTGAACAAAGTTATCCAAAAGTAGGCCTCTGCGGTGCCAGTAGAAGGGAAAGACACTTCGGCAAGTTACAAGTGAATTCACTACAACTGAATTCCGTCAGAATAATTCACATTATCATCGTCACTAGCCTAACTACTCTAAATGCAGGACAAATGTTTCTCGCTTGTCTCTCCAATTAACCCTGCCCTGTGCAGCCGCGGCTATCTTATTCCTGTAAACTTCTCAATCTCACCCGTAATCTAACTTTTGGCCGTCCCCCACTGCGCTTGCCTGCTCTTTGAATCTAGCCTGTTTACATTACCAAACATTGCTTACCTCGAATTCGCCTTGCACACCGTACCCAAGCTCATTTATTTTTGATTTCGACTAGGATGTCATTACACCGCGCTTGTTGACTGACCCACTCAGCTCTCTTCATATCTCTGTAAAGCAGGAGCAGCAGTGGCGCAGAGGTACAGCATATGCATCGCGTTCAACAGGACCGCAATTCCAATCCAGGTGTTGCACAATTCTCCACCGGACAAAAAAAAAACGCATCACGCGTCGACGGAACTGCATAACTAGGCCTGTGATGCGGCCTTATCTTAAAGATTCTAACCAGGAATGAACTCCCTCGCTAGAACAGGATTTGGCCACCCTGATGCTCTGCTTAGCCACGACTACAAATATTAATACATCAATGGAAACCACAAACAGTACTCTGTTCTCCGAGATTGCGTTGCACGTTATACTGAACACGGTAGTACATGCTGTAATACAAGCAACCACAGCCGGATGAATGGCAGGACGAAGATCTTTAAAAGCAAGTCGATGGTAGGCGTTGTACACAATGGGGTAGGCGTCAGCCTTGAATTGAGTGCAACCTAGAAGGTAAATCGGCCTCATTTTAGGCCTTGATCCCGTATGTTTCTTTCAGTCACCATTTCCACCTTACTCATGTATCAGGGCGATGACTTTTTTTTGGCGCCCACCGTCCAGTCAACTGGAAGCGCTATCTCATTCAGGTGCAAGCAATTGGCTGAATCCCATGCAAGTGTCTTTGAAATGAAGCAGTTAATATTATCTTATTGAGTTTATGGCATCCATGACTCGTGTTTACTGGTACTCTAGATGATCACTAACTACAGGTATCGTAAAGGGCAGTAAACAGCCGGAGTAGAGTTGAGTTGGACTTCTGCGGACAAGAGACGAAAGGTGATTCGCTTAAGACAAGAATTGGTCTCCCTCGACAAAGCTACGCAGGTTGGGTGAGGCACAGGCTCAGTGGGGAATTCGAATTCTAGAGGTGTCCGCAATGGCGTCAGAACAGGCTTAATTTGAAATCTCTTAGAAATACCCTTGTTTTTCCTTAGTTATATCTTCCGTGTCATAATTGATGATTGGAGGGCGTCAACGCGATTGAAATAGATTTCGAGATTCCTTCTCATTAGATCAGAAAGAAGCTTTAGCTCCGTATACAAATACAAATAAAAATGCTTTATTTTCGACATCAGGTGCTGTTAATAGGTGCACCCGAAAACCTTAGACTGGCTTGACAAAGGAGTGCCATTGGTGAAATTGGTGATTGGTATACTATTGGCGAAATTCTACTACTATAATAACTAAAATATCCCTCAATCTGGGATCGTGACTATAATGTTCAATAAATTATCAGCAGATGTGCACCTCAGTAAGCACCAGTTGACGCCGGCGAATCACCGACCAGCAGCACCATCCCCTGTTTTGAAAACACTCTTCGCACACTATGACGACCTGGTTGTTTACACAAAAACTCCAGCTGTAGAAGCAGGGAAGACATGAAAATGTGTTCATTTGCGTGCTGATTTCGGCTAGCGGATACAGGTGTGATGCAGGATGCAATGCGCAAGGTATGAAAATGTTTTCATTTCCGTGCTGATTTCGGCTAGCGTATACAGGTGCGATGCAGGATGCGATGCGTATCTGCCAAGGAAAAACAAAATCTTCTTTGAAGAGGCAGCGTTAGTTATCAAGTTAGGCTTATTCATGAGATGCATGTGATCCTGTCACGCAGTATAAGTGTAAAAGAAGGCTGACTCGTAGTGTTTGTTTATTAATTTCCTCACTTATGCGGACTAGCGATGTACATACGTCAGGACGTGCTTGTAGACTGTGGCAGGAAAAAGTATCGCATCTGTTTTCGTTTTGGAAATGTAGATTGTGGCAACATCGTTCGGTTGGGAAATGCACTCAGCCCGTTACTGATATTTCATCGCCTCTACGTGTATTTGTAGCCTACGCCTGCGTTCGTCTCGGTTCGGAAATGATGCAGCCCTTACCTTAAAAAATGTTTTGTATTCTGGCTCCATCCGGCTCGGTCCCGTGACTGTGCTCAGTACAACGAGCGCCACGTGATAATAATCACGGCTGGAGACTTCTTAGCGTAACACACATACTGTGTCTGCCGCTTCTTCAGAAGTCAATAAATCATCTGGATCTTTCTTTCGTACGATAAGAGGATGTGAAAGTCACCTCTACGGCGGGAGAGGAAGCGACCGTCAACGTGCGCCGATAAATTTGATATTATTAATTTAGTTGTTTTTTTTGTATGGGACGAGGGAGGCATTCTTCCCAAAATGCTGCTTAACTTGCTATATTCTAATATGAACATTATAAGGGCAATATCAGCGCGTCAGCGTGGATCTGTCCAGGCTACTATTATGATAGCTTCTGGTTTCGTGGTGTACTGTAGAAAGCTCGCAGTTTCTTATAAGCCGAAAAATAAGTTCAGCCATATTTTTTCAAAGAGAACTGCTCTCAACAGCCTGTAGGTAAAGCTCCAATGTATGGCATGAAGGCACGCAAGCTGTGCCGTGACGTATGGCGTTCTCTTTACAAGGCTGCAATCTGACAGAAAAGCCATTTTGAGAAACGAGAGTTTACTTCCTCTTTATAAGTGAGCAGTACTTCTACGCACGGTCATATTCAAGTATGACGTGTGTCGCAACTGAGCCGACCGAATGAGGCTCGCTCTGCGCAACAACATGCTACCCTTCTCAGTGGGCTGCCAGTTCTTTAACCTTTCAGCGTCGACATGTTGTCGATGTGCACCGTGAAGAGATCTCCGAAAACATCTTGTGTGGGGCAGGTCCTACTGAGCGCAACTTTGGGGCCATTTTCATTGAATCAGTAGTCCGAGGCTTTCACTGTCACATCCGTTGTATCACATGCGTTACTCTGAAAACAAATGTTTCTGGTTTTTGTTTTAGAAGTGAAAGCCCGTTTCTCCAAGCGGAATCGAGCTGTCAGCTAACAGATGTCCTCAAAGCATGTTGTGATATCTGTGACGACATCCAGCTTTATGGCGAAGCAGCTAAGATTCCCCATGATGCGGTCCTACACGACTGCCCCATTGAACGGCTCTGAAATTTAGTTTGCTGCTCACCCACTGTTTGTGCTTGGCAATCTCTGTCGAGCTTTTACTTTTTCAGGGGTTCCGAAATGCGCCTGATTTACGTACTTTATCTGCACACAAATAATATTTATCTAAACTTATTCATCTGCGTTTGACATTTAAGCCGAGCGAGAGTCTGTAATGAAGACAATCTAGAAGTTCTGAACTTACGCTTTGTACTTTCACTGCGTGGGCAATTTTGAGAGTGGTATTACTCTTAAGCAGTAAGGGCATTGTCAGATCAACTCTGCTCGTGCACCACGGAACATGAACTTCAAAAGAGAAGTGATCAAAGATCCCCTAGGTGCGGATAATGTAGGAAAAATAGCATATTTGATAATAACTAAAATTCCTAATATACGCATTTATTCGAAAAGAAAGAACATTTTGAGGTTTCTTGCGAATCAATAGTTTGCTATTTAGATTCTAAAAAATCTAATCCCGCCTCTCAACCAATGTAAAACATATTCATGTCTATTGGAACCAACGAGTGTTTATCTAGTAGCAATATCAGAAGTTCTGTAGGGTGGTTGCGATAGGATAATGGCCTACGTGCATCAGAATCCGTGTCTGAAAAAGAAGATAGACTGACAGTTATGCGTTTTCACTCCGGCGACACATATATTCAGAGCTGGATCAGACTTGGATTAATTACACGGCGAGACGAAGGAGGTTTTGACACATTGCTAAAGCATGGCTTTGAGCCGCAGTCAGTATTTGGAGATTTTTGCGCTAATATTCTAGATGTGCCCTATTTACCTCTTAAAATGCATGATTATGCAATGCCAAGCAGAAACTTCAGCTGGATCTAATATCCTGCCGTGGAGAGAAGATTCTGCTTGTATTTCTCCGATTTATTGATGAAAAGTGCATCTGAGTAATGTGAGGCGCTATTCTCGAGAAATCGTTAAAAACAACAGGAAACGACAGGTCGAATTTCATCAATACTTTGATTTGAGCTAGTTGGTTGTAGCATGACATGTTTACGCAAAAGGGGTACTGGCGCTAAAAAACGGAGACAACACACACAACAGGACAGGACTGGCGCCAACTTCCAACTGAGTTTATTCACAGAAAAACCACTTAAAAACCACACTGCATGCAAAAAGATGCAGACAAACCAGATACAAGGGGTGATTTAACAAAGATACACGTGCTAAACGGACCAAAGCAATGATTATAACGCTGACAAAGACCCACTAAGAAACCTAATCTCTTTATCTGACAATGACACAGATGGCTGGCTTATGCAGATAGAAGTTTGCGGGGATACAGTGGCGGCAACTGACAAAGGACCGGGTTAATTGGAGAGACATGGGAGAGGCCTTTGCCCTGCAGTGGGTGTAGTCAGGCTGATGATGATGATGATGACTAAACTGACGACGAATCTGTGATCGCTTATTTCTTCGAGTACGTAGGTGTGGGAATGAGTAGGAAGGTTACTAAATAACACAACTAGAACGTGATCACCTCGGGTGGGCTCCTGTACCCGCTGAGTAAAATGAAACGCTGTCATGGTATCAAGCAGGCGGGAAAATTCATGGCGATTCAATTCGGAAGTGACAGATGACGTTTTAAAGTTAATAGCAGAATAAGTGACGTCGCCGCCTAATAGTACTATGTTTTGGAGGTATATAGCGAAAATGTGTTCTGGTGCATCCGGCAAAAGATCGATAAAATCGGGACGACTGTTTGGAGGACGGTAGCATGCACCTATCATATATGTGACACCTTTGAGCTGAACCATGAACCACAACAACTCAAGACACGTGTCAAAGGCGACGAGACATGGCTGATAACCGCTCCGTTCGGCGACCATAACGCCTCCTCCCCTTCGCTCTTTCCTGTCTTTACGAAAAACAGTTTGGCCATCAGGAAGTGATAGTTCGCTGTTGGAAATGTCGGGCGTTAGCCATGTCTCGGTGCCAAGAATGATGCCTGCCGAGCACGCAAAAGTTGTGCTTTTCACGGTGTCAAGTTTTGGAACAATACTGGGGATGTTTGCAAGAAGCACAGAAATTTCTCGAAGCTTGCCGGATGGCCACCTGCTTTCAGCTTCCGGTCATTTAGAAATGCGTCCATTTTTCTCGAATACGTTCACAACTTGTAACTAAGCGGGGTCATATTTGTAAGTTGCACCACGCAACTGCAGCTTGTTAAACCGAAGAGTGAATCGCTCATTTTCCTCCCTAATACTTTTTGCATAATCCGTCAATTTTTTTCGTTGTAGTTGGATTTTGGGTGAAAAGTCTGCTTCCAATCACACTTTGGATCGACTTCTTTTAGGCTGAATGCATTCCGTTGTACTTCTTCCTTTACCTTGTTAAGGAACTTAATGATTATTGGAAGCTTGTAATCATCGCGACGACGCCCCATGCGGTGGGCTTATTCAATGTCGTTTGCATCTAGTTAAACTTTTAGGTGGGTGGAAATGAATTCCAGCATTTTGCTTTCAGTATTTTCATACTCTTCGCCTTCTGTTTCAGACATGCTCTTTACGAAAAGGTTATTTCTCCTCGTTCTATTGTTAAGGTCATCAACAACGTTTCCAAGGTTGTTGCTTGTGCTTGCAACTACAGATGTGACTTCAGTAATCGCCCCATGAACAGAACAGATATTTTCCTTAATTCCGGACACACCACTCATATTCTGTTCAATGACATCTATCCGCGATGTAATTTAAAAAACATCCCGCCTTATTTCTTCCAACGTGGCTGTCATGGCGTTGAAATTATGGTCGTTTTCAGCCATGAAGTCTTTCAGCAGGTTAAGAACGTCCTCTACATTTCCAAGTCCAGAATTGACTTCAATGTCCCCAGCAAAAAGGAGAAGCAGCGCTAAACATACACATGCTTGCACATTAGAATGTCGTGGTAAAAGAGCGCCAAGTAGCGCGCAAACGGCATTGGCTTGAACGGTTAACGCACTGCAGCGATGTGAAGATGGTAGAAAAGTGCCAATACAAGCGCGGTACGTATTCACATCAATGTCCATTTTGCAAGGTGCGTTTACAAGTTGCAAACATCTAAAACACCAGAACGGGATCAGCGGCCACAAAGTACTAATAAATATAGCTACAAAGGAAAAAAACAGAACCCTACCTACAACAAAGCAGGAACAACATAACACGTGCCACCAGAGGCCGCAGATCCCAGGGGTCCGGCGGCTGTCCGTCCCTTTTATATGTCCAGGTGGCGGAGTCAGCAGCGATGACATCACGAAGATGATGGCAGCGCCGCTGTCACCACCAAGGGCTTGCCAGCAGGACGATAATGCGCAGATAGCAGAACTCATGTGCTGCTGTCTGGCAGCGGCAAAGGCGACGACGTACTCGGCAGGAGCTGGATACCATGGCTGGCTGTCGCCCAGTTTATGGCAAAATTTGATGCAGTAGCGCTGCTCCTGTCACTCCACCATTTTCCTTGCAATAAAAAACCGGCGAGAGCACTGCGCACCGCCTCACTCATCTGCTGCGTGCCATTGACTGACGCTATCGGCAGGCGGGAAAAAAATCGTGAATGCGCATGAAGGTTCAAGGTCACGTGATGCAAGCGCGCTTGTTTCATATCCGTCAGGTGTTCGCAAAAAAAAAAATAAAGTCGGATACTTTTCTAACAGACCTCGTATTATGTGAAAACCTGCCGAGATTGACAGCGACGGAAGACTCCTCCAACCCTACCAACAGGATTTCTGAATCCCATTAAACCCCCCTCAAGACCCTTTCAGCAGATTGGCATGGACTTGCTTGGCTCTTTCCCGAAGTCAACATATGCAAATAAGTGGATGATTATAGCGACTGACTACCTGACCCGCTACGCCGAGGCAAAAGCCCTACTGAACGAAACAGCAGCAGTAGTCGCCAAATTTATCGTGGAGTGCATTCCTCTGCGACACGGCGCCCCCGATGTGCTCAACACGGACAGAGGAACAGCATTCACGGCGGAACTGACGCAAGCCACCCTGCGTTACAGCCAAACCAGCCACCGGAGGACAAGTGCATACCATCCGCAGACCAACGGACTGACCGAGCGCCTGAACAAATCCGTTCGCCGATATGCTCGCCATGTATGTCGAAGCCGAACACAAGACCTGGGACGTTATCCTGCCTTACATCGTCTTCGCATACAACACCGCAGTGCAGGAGATCACCCAGGTGACGCCCTTTAGGCTCGTCTATGGCAGGGAGGCCACGACCGCGCTACACATCGTGCTGCCTAATGTTACCGAAGAAGATAACGTCGACGTCGCCGCCTACCTTCAACGCGCACAAGAAGCCCGGAGACTTGCCAGATCACGGATCAAAAACCAGCAGCGGACCGACGCCAGTCGTTGCAACCTACGAAGACGCAATGTGGAATACAAGCCAGGTGACCGAGTGTGTGTTTGGACGCCCATTGGCCGCCGCGGATTGAGTGAAAAACTTTTGCACCGCTAATACGGCCCGTACAATGTTCTTTGTTGTCTAGGTGAACTGGACTATGAAGTCGTCCCTGACGAAATGACTGCATCCCAGCGACGCCGCTTACGACCAGAAGTTGTCCATGTCATCCGTCTAAAGCCCTATTAAGCGGGTAAATACCGTTGTGTTTTCAACATTTGCGTTTATTTTCACACGATCCGTTTTAGTCGTTTGCGGCTATAGAAACTCAGGGGAGCGAAAATAACGACACGCACCACCATTGGAAGTGAACAGAAGACTGATGTATATTGCATTGCGATTGCCCGATGAGGATTCGGAATGTCCATGGTTGCCCGTAGGCAAAATTACATCCGCCGAAGTTAGAGTTTGTACATACTCCCCCCCAATGAGCCTTAGCTCATTCGTAGAGGGATTCGGGGGGGTACAACAGTTGCACTGGTCTTCGAACCACAGTTCCACTCGGTAGGCGCACCATGCAGGCCCGGGTCCGTCCGTCACGTCCGACTAACACCTCGATGACTTCTCCCATCTTCCAGAGTTGCCGTGGTAGAAGATGCTCGTATACTCGAACGAAGGTTCCTTTCTTGATGGCGTTCGATGATGTCGGTATGATGAAATGTGCAGTGCGCAGACTGCTCAAGTACTCCTTCTGCCACCTACGCCAGAAGTGGTCAGCCATCCTTTGACGATATCTCCAACTGCTGTAAAGGTTGTCTGACCGAGGCGGCTCAGATGCGGAACTAGAAACGGTGGGTAGGGAGGTCAGACGCTTTCCCACCAAGAAATGCGACGGAGTGAGAGGTTCCGGTTCCGTTGCTTCTGCGTACACGTATGTGAGGGGTCTGGAGTTGATGACTGCCTCAATTTCTGTGAGGACTGTTGCAAGCTCCTCAAAATTGCAGTAGCTGTTCCGCAACACTTTTTTGAGTGAAGACTTCACAGATCGGAGCAATCTCTCCCAAAAGCCGCCCCACCAAGGAGCTCTTTCGGCAATGAAATTCCATTGGATCCGATGGTCCGCAAAATATTTTTGCAGCTCTTCTCTACGAATGGTTTTCCACATCTTTCTTAGATCCCGTGACGCACGTTGAAATGTTTTTGCGTTGTCCGAGAAAATAACTCGACACACTCCTTTTCGCAAAAATCTCCTGTAGTCTTTTGGAATTTGAATTCCACTTTCGAAGAGTCATGCTTGCCTCTTTCATTATGCGCACTGCCTGTCGATAGAATTCTTCAGCTTCTTCTTCTGTGTCTGTGCCTTTGATGAGGTCGTCGACGTAGAAGCTCTCTTCAAGCGTGGTTGCTGTGCCAGAACAGTCGTTAATCGAATGTAGATGGTGGCGTATAGTCGCGGCAAGTAGGAATGGACTGCTGGTTACTCCGAACGGGACCCTTGCCATTCTCCAGACTTCTAGCGGGGGGTTCGGGCTTTTTTTTGTGGGTACCTGCTCATACCAGGAGAAGCGTACAGCGTCACGATCGTCTTTTCTCAGTGAGATTTGCAGAAATGCCTTTTCGATATCTGCACTGAGTCCGATGCGGTGCGTTCTGAAATTCAGCACCATTTTCAAGAGGTCCGGGTTTAAGTTCGGTCCCGAATCTAGTGCTTCGTTGAGTGCCACGAAACCCGCATCACTCGATGACGCATCGAACACGACTCTGACCTTAGTTGACAGGCTATCAGGTCGTAGCACCGCCCGGTGAGGCATATAATACACTCTATTCTCCGTCTGGCTGACTTCGTTCTTTGGAAGCTTCTCAGCGAATCCGTGTTCGAGGTACTGACGTATGGCTTCATCGTACTTATTCAGCATTGTCTCATCTTTCAATAGTTTCTTCGTGAGACTAGCCAAGCGTTTCCTCGCGACTGCTTCGTTGTCGGCAAGATGAAAATTCACTGGCTTCAATGGAATAGCCACTTCGTACGTCCCATCGATATGTTTAATGGAGGATTCAAAAGCCTTATGAACTCCTTCATGTTCTTGCTTATATGGAGGGGGTTCGGAAATACCCATGCTTTCCAGCTCCCAGAATGACCTGAGCTCGGTGGCCAGTGCATTGGTGTTTTCCCTTACACTGGCTCGAAGGACAGCTACGGTTGCACTGCCGTTGCTGTGGGGAATGACTCCCTGAAGTCTCCACCCGAAGTGTGTCCTAATAGCCACCACCTGCATCTTCTGTACTTCGCCGGTCACTAGAGTCCAATAATACTCAGCACCGATCAGAATACCAATGCCATTGCTTGTTAATTGTGCAGGTGGCAAGGTAACATCAGCATGCTCAGTCACTTTATTTCTGACTTCTTGTACCACATCCTCAGGGATCAGAAGCTCGTCAGTACAGATTTCAGGTATCTCCAAGGCTTCCAAACAATGATCCCTTCGGTCGTACTGGCCCCTTAACTAAATTCGCACCCGTCTGCGCTTTTCTTTGATGATATTGCCTGTTCCACCGAAAGGATAGATGGTAATATCTTGCTCACCCAGTACCTCTAGATGTAGCTGGCGTGAAAGTTCCTCTGTTACAAAGGTTCTTTGACTTCCGCCATCAAATAGTGCACGGCTGAGGGCTCTTCGTTGGCTACCCTCCCCCCAGACCTGAGCTGTCCGGAGCAGCACGGCGGACGACATTTGTGCCTTATTGTGCGTCGCAGAGTGCAACTCAGTCGCCGTGTTATCTGATCCCTCCCAGGTTGGGTCGCACATCGGAGTGATGTGTCTTTTTCCACAATTTTCACATTTCACTCTTTTCTTGCGACACTCCTTAGAAGTATGTCCTCAGATTGCGCACCGATAACACCGACCTGCTTTACGCAACTTGTTTCTCTTTTCTTCCAAAGACAGTGATGCCTGGCACTCCTGTGCAACGTGACCCTTCGAAGCGCAAAATGCACAGGCCTCAGTCTGTTTGGGTTGGCTAGTTAAGAGAGATGCTGCTGAGCCCCTGAGTGTGGCTGACCATTTGGGAGTTCTGGCCCTTTCGTTCTCTATTCTGGTTTTGTGACTGGCGTCATTGTTTTCCCATTGGCCAACTTGAAGTGCTTTCTTTCTACTCTCAACTTCCAACTTCAGGAACTCTAGCAATTTCTCTATCTTCAGATTGTCTTTCGCTTTATCTGAAGAGCGGCACTTGTGATACTCCACGACGAAGGCAACTGGTAACATCCTAAGCAGTGCAGAGCACCGCATAGCTTCGTAACTGCCACTCTGCACGCCTAGAGTCGTTAGTGCGGCCATATTACGCTGTAGGTGATCGTATAGTCGCCGTAAAGTGCTCACCTCGTTTGCATTTTGTACCGGTGGTAAGTCGAGTAGCTGCGTCAGATGTTCTTGAATCAGGACATCACGCCGCGCGAAGCGCTCTTTGAGGAGGTCGATGGCGGCGTCGTAGTTCTCTCCTGTCGCCTGAATGCCTGCCATAGCTGACAATGCCTTGCCTGTAAGCGTTGATCGCAGGTAGAGAAACTTCTCGGAGTTGGTGAGTGCAGTGTTGTCGTGAACGGCGTGCCGAAACTGTTGCCAGAACGGCTGCCATTCTGTTGTGGCGCCACCATATCGTTGTAACTCCAATTTCGGTAGTTTCACTTCTGATGCAACGCCTATTCCTTCCTCCTTTTGGGGGCATGTCGATCTTTCGGCCACCGATCTCTTTTGTTGTGCCTCCTTCACTTCCTGATCCAGCTTCGCCATGTATGTGACGATCTGGTCGTTTAACTCGACGGTGCGCATGTAGTCGTCTTCCGTGTCGCTGTCTGGTACGACCTTCTCTATAGCTGCATCCACTTCCGTTAGGTTTTTTGTGCAAGGCGTTTAACCTTGCCAACAAAACAGTGAAGCTCTTCTCGTCTGCCTCGCTCTCAAGCGACGAGTCTATGGCAGCGAGCAGCGTCGTCACCTGCGTTCTCAGCGCTGCCCTCTTCGGGCTGAGCCGCTTCATAACTGCGTCTCAGGTTTCGTGGCGGAGAAGCGCCGCTGGGCCTCGCTACGCAGTTGCTGGGCGTGCGCTGTTTCGCACGTCTGCGGTGGCTGCCTCGTTGGTGATGCTGGTTGGACGCGTTTCTTTGCGGTTCACAAGTCCATTGCTGATAAACTGGATCGACTCATCCCGGGTTTCGGCACCAAAATATAGAAACTCAGGGGAGCGATAATAACGACACGCACCACCATTGGAAGTGAACAGAAGACTGATGTTTATTGCAGTGCGATTCTCCAATATGGGTTCGGAATGTCCATGATTTCCCGGAGGCAAAATTACATCCGCCGAAGTTAGAGTTTCTAAAGGATTTTCTTCTTGTCGGGGATCTGCTCCTTTTCCTGTTTCTACTAAGGCTTCTCTCTCGTACGCGTTCCTGGCTCCTCTGCCTGCTCTTACTCCTATCGGGTTTTCTGCCCAGACTTCTAGTCCTTTTTATGTGGCTAACGACTCTATTGCGAACAAAATTAGCGCCAGTTTGATTATGACAGCTCCAATTCCCTTTACTTCTTTCTAGGTATGCGCTGTTCTTTTTGCGCTTTAGCCTACACTTTGAAGACTGCCGTCGTGACTGGAAGACGCTTGGCTTGCAAACGATTTTACTTGAACTGATGTAACCGTTATCCTTAATTTAGATGCATTGGTGTCGCAAAGACACTCAACTTTCGATCGAGCGTTCGATGTTTTGGGTTGTCGCTGTTCTGGGTTGTTCGTTTTGTCCTTGCTCTCTCATCATTTTTCTAGCGTTTCAGTTGATGCTCCTCTAGTTCGATTGCACCCGACTGAGCTATTTTCAGCTTAGTTGTGATGCCAACAGCGCACGGTAGTCGGTCGGTTGGTCGGTCGGTCGGTCGGTCGGTCGGTCGGCGTGGCGCTAACGATGCGAGGAGACGAGCTCGGGCAACGAAAGGCGATGTCGCGGCTCTACGGCTTCTGTGAACCTGGGTGACCAGGCCTGGGGAAGCCGTCTTCGTCCGGTTCAGCGCAACCGGGGTCCTGCTGTCTCCCGCCTGCCTCTAGTGGCCTCGGAGAGTGGGCGCCCGGCTGCGCACAGGCAGCTGCCCGCCCAGGGTTCCTGCCGTCCCTGCAGACGGTTCGTGCCTGCCGTCCCGTGGTCGGGGCCTGCTGCCATGAGAAGGTGCCTCCCTGGCCGTGCCCACGTGTCCGTACTTGGGCGGCCGTCTCCTCTCTTTGGCGCGTCATCGAGGCCACTGCTGCGAGAGCTTCGCGCCCGAATTCTGGCCGCTGCTAGATCAGGCCTGCGGTGGTGCTTGGCCCCGGCGCCTCTCTGGTGACGGACAGCGGATTCCCCGCCGGGACCACTCCTTGACCGTCGGTCGCACGGTTCTCTACCAAGTAGTGACTGGTTGTTTTTTAATTAGAACCATTTTTGTTCGTTCCACTCACGTGCTCGGTCTGGGATAGTTTTCTGGATACTCTGGGGCGCCACCTCGGAGGACGCTCGAATCTGCTTGGGGGACTTTTCCTCTCACAGTTCTCTTTCCACTTTCTTCCTGAGTTTTCTTTGGAGTCTATCCTCCTCGACTTCAACTGCATCGGTGTAGTTCGACTCGTATGTCACTCTTTTTACTTTCGTTCCTTACTCTTGTTTGTGCCAAACCCGATTCGTTTTCACTTGTATCATCAGAGTTGTTCTTTCGAGATGAAGCTGCTGTTGCGGTCGCTTTTTGTTCTTCGTGGACTGAATTTTCTGTCCGGTCCGATTGGTTCTTATCTTTTTCTCTTTGTGACTTCCTCGTGCACATTACACGCAGCATGACTTAGGAGTCATTAGAGAATCATTGCCCTCACTGCAAATATCTCACTTCTCTTAATGTAAGCATGTGTGAACACTATATATTCACCCGACATATGCCTCGACTACTTCTCCAAATATATGACTATCGTGAGTGAAAGTCATCAAAGTCCCATCTGAATGCTGGAAATACTTTAGGACATTTCCCGCAATACACGGCAAGGCTAGACGAAGCGGCACCTCTAAATAATGAGCTATGCTCACTCAGTCGCTTATTGATAGAGCGGCCGGTGTGGTCGATTTGTTTCCTACTTCATCGGAAGGGATGTTCGTACAAGGCACCTGCAGGTGCTGCATTCCTCGAACCTTCTGTTGTGTAATACCTTGTACACCCTGTGCGTATTGTCACCATTCGTTATTTTGTTATTTTTGTTATATGGGGTTTTATGGCGCATAAGCAACTATGGCTATCATGCGCCAAACACAAGGTTAGATGATGTTATGTTAAGTGTATAGAAGTTACATTATATTAAACTTAAAACATTGGCTTTCTTTAGAAACTTAAAAACAAGTGAAAACTCGACGAGTGTTTGCTCGCCTAAAAGCAATGCGGGATGAAATGGAATGTGTTCATTGTAAAATACCGTAAAAAACTTTTTTCGAAGTTCTTCGAGATGTGAACAAGAGATTAAAATGTGATTCACTGTGAGCTCCTCTCCACACATTTCACACACAGGTCTGTCTTTTTTTGTTAATAAGAAGTTATGGGTCATGTGTGTGTGGCCTATGCGTAAACGACATAAAATTACTTCGATAAAACGTTCTTTATGACGGCATGATTTCCATTCTTTCAAAATAGGCTTTACAGTATGCAGCTTGTTGTTTCTTTCATTCTCCCAAGAAGCTTGCCATTTGGCTCTTAGTTTGTTATGCACTAACTTCATGTAATCCCTCGGGGGCAAACCCACATGTTTCACCTCCATGGCTCTGGCTTGTGCAGCATACGTGTCGGCTCTCTCATTATCCCTAATGCCAACGTGACTGGGAACCCAGCAAAATTTTATAACATGTTTTTGTGCTGTGACCTTTACTATATTGTGTATGATGCTTCCAATCAGTGGCTCCGTGGCATTTTTGGAGTTTAATGCTGTAAGGACGCTCAGTGAATCTGTATAAATGATGCTCTTTTTGATGTTTTCATTTGCTATTTTCTGTACCGCAACACAAATGGCATAACACTCCGCGGTGAAAACTGTAGCACATGAGGGCAGTCGTACTGCATTTTCATTTTTTCCTTGTATTACTGCGCTTCCTACATGAGCATGAGTTTTTGACCCGTCAGTATAAAATGACGCGTAATTTCTGTATTTTTCTTGTAGTGCTAAATATTCTTGTATTATATGGTCGTGTGGCGTACAGGTTTTACTGAGGTGTGTTAGTGTGACGTCACACACTGTGGGGAGAGTGTACCACGGTGGTAGTGCTTCGTGTCTTGGGGCAATATTTTTGATTTCATTTAGTATGTTCAGAGTTTGACATTTTTCTTCGAAGCGCAAGAGCAACGGCTTAATCGCATGGGGCTTGTTGTTGAAGAGCATTCGGGATGGGCATTTCGTGACAATTGGGTAACAGAGATGTTTGGGCTGTGAAAGGATTTTGAGGATGTATGTACAGGTTAGTGCAGTTCTTCGATCTTCTAAGGAAGGTTCATTAGTTTCCACATACAGACTTGTTATCGGGGAAGTTCTGTAAGCACCGGAAGACAGCCTTAAACCAAGATTGTGGACAGGATCGAGTCGTTTTATGTAGGACGGTCTTGCTGAGCCATATACTATGGACCCATAGTCTAACTTAGAGCGAACCAGAGAACGATATATATGTAACAGGGAAGCTCTATCAGACCCCCAGCATTTTCTTGATAGTATTTTCAGCACATTTAGGGCCTGGGAAGCTTTTTTCTTTAAGCTGTTTATATGTGGCAAGAAAGTGAGTTTTTTATCGAAAGTTATCCCTAGAAATTTGTGCTCTTGTTTGAACGGTAATGGGGTTTGGTTTAAATATAGTGTGGGGTCGGCCTGTAGGCCTCGTCTCAAAGAGAACAGAACCGCTACTGTTTTCTGAGGGGAAAATCTAAATCCGTTTTTATCTGCCCAGGTAGCCAGTTTATTTATTGTTATTTGTACTTGCCGCTCACAGGTAGGTATGCTGGAAGACGTGCATGCTATTTGGAGGTCGTCTACGTAAACTGAGTACATGATGGATTTTGGGATTACTTTTCCTATGGAGTTCATTTTGATGACAAATAAGGTCGTGCTGAGGATGCACCCTTGGGGTACACCAGTTTCTTGGTAAAAAGTCTTGGAGAAGGTTGCGCCTAGGCGGACTCTGAACGTACGATTGGTCAGGAAGTTGCTCAAACAGCTCAGCATCCTGCCGCGGATACCTAGGTCCGCTAGGTCACGGAGGATACCGAACCTCCACGTGGTATCGTAAGCCTTCTCCAGGTCGAAGAAGACCCCGATACAGTGTTGGTTGTGGATGAACGCTTCCCGAACTGTGTTCTCAAAGCGGACAAGGTGATCGGTTGTGGAACATGTCTTTTTAAACCCGCATTGATGTATATCTAAAAGTTGCCGAGACTGAAGGATGAAGGTTAGTCTGATGTTTAGAATGCTTTCGAATGATTTTGCTATGCAGCTAGTGAGTGCTATTGGCCTGTAACTGGTGGGACTAGTTGGTGGTTTGCCAGGTTTTAGGAAGGGTACTGTGATGGCTTCTTTCCATGCATGGGGAATTTCTCCACTGATCCATATTTTATTGAAAAATTTTAGGAGAGCCTCTATGGCAGTCTCAGAGAGGTGAGCAAGCATGGCGTAATGTATATTGTCTGGGCCTGGTGCTGTCATTTTACCGGATGTTAGTACTGCGTTTAGTTCCTGCATTGTAATAACCTGATTGTAGTTTTCGTGTATGCATGTTCCAAAGGGAAGTTTTTGTTTTTCTACTATTGTTTTGTGCTTTTGAAATGTTTGTGTATAGTTGGATGAGCTTGAAACTGTGAAAAAATGCTCACCCAATATGTTGGCCTGTTCTTCTAATGTTGTTTGAGTACCGGGTGTTGTTAGCATTGGAAATGTGAATGGAGTAAAATTTCCAGTGAATTTCCGCACCTGCTCCCACATTTTCTTGGATGTTATTGAGCTGTTTATGGAGGATATGTACTGTTGCCATGATGCCCTTTCTGTGTTCCGTCTAATGTATCGTGCTTTGGCTCTAGCCCTTTTGAAGGTGAGCAAGTTTCCTGCAGTGGGATATCTGCGAAGGTTGCCCCAAGCCTTGTTTTGCTGCTTTTTAGCCAATGAGCATTCAGTTGACCACCAAACTTTATGTGTTTTTCGTGCAATTTCAGACGTTTGTGGGATGGCTTCTATTGCTGCAGATGTTAAGCATGTCAAAAATTTTTCATTTATTTCTTCTATCGTAAGGGTTTCGGCATATTCTTTTTCTAGTGTGGCCTTCGTTCTGAAAAGTGCCCAATCGGCGAGGTGAATTTTCCATCGCCGTGGCTTCGTAGGGAGGATGGATGTAGCTGATGTTAGCTTTAAAACAGTAGGTAAGTGATCACTTCCCCGAGGGTCGTCTAAAACATCCCAAATAAAATCATTAAAAACCGATGGTGATGCAAACGCTAAATCTAGGCAGGTCATTTTTCCAGAGCTGGGGCAGCAGTACGTTGCTTTTCCTGTGTTCATTAAACATATGCTATTTGAAAGAATAAAATCCTCGATGAGCTGACCCCTGGAATCAGTATGCTTACTTCCCCAGAATGAGGAGTGTGCGTTAAAATCCCCAATTATGACATATGGTTCAGGCAACTGTCCCAGAAGTTCTTCTAGGTCAAGCATGGTAATTGTGTTGTGTGGTGGTATGTACACAGAACATATTGTTATTGTTTTATGGCTAATGATGTTTACTGCGACCGCTTCTAAGTTCGTCTTTAATGATACCTCTCTTGCAGGGACATCGCTTTGCGTAATGATAGCGACGCCTCCTGAGAGACGGCTAGCTTGTACTCGGTCTTTCCGGAAAATATTATATTTTTTAAAGATGTTTGTGTGCTGTGGCCCAAGGTTTGTTTCTTGCAGGCACACAGCTGTAGGTGCCATTGTTTTGAGCATATCGGTTATGTCTGTGTAGTTTCTGTGTAGACCTCTACAGTTCCATTGTATTAGATACGCCATTGTGATAAGTTGGGGATTGGGGAAAGTCACTTATTCTCAGGAGCAGTGATTCGTGGTTTCCCTTTTTTCTCTAGGGAGTCTCGCCGCCGCTGCAGCGGTGGCGAACTAGGAGTCGTATCCATCGCCACTTTCGTGGCGCCGGATTTCCGCGGAGAATCCGCGGATGCGTGTGTTTTAGATGCCAGCGGACTTTCGCTGACATCCATCTCCTCCACGGTGGACGTGGAGGATGCTTCTTGTTTGCGATGGCCCGTGGCCTTCGCATTTGTCTTTTTTGTTGGCAGCACTGAACCAGGCTCTGCTCCAGGGGCAGAGTCTCTTGGGCCAGCAGTTGCCTTCTGAGAGGGGTGGGGCGACAGGTCCAGTTCAGCAGAGCTGTTCTGGGTGTCTGTCACCGAGGATGCCGCTGCTGAAAGTGGGGCCTGAGGGCCTCCGGCGAGGATCGCGTGGTCTTCTCGCGAAAGTTTCAGCCCTGTGAACTGTGTCACCGACTTCTGTGGTGGGGACTTGGGTGTCGACACCAGGTCCACCGGATAGACCTGTGTGCCGACAGAAACTGAAGGCGGCGGCGGTCCCCGCGTCACCGCTTCAGAGTATGTCCCTTTCTGTTGGAAAGAGACGCGTTTTTTTGCCTCAAGGTAGGACAGGTTTTCTGTAGTCTTCAAAGTTATAATTTGTTTTTCTGTTTTCCAGACTGGGCACGACCTGGAGTACGCGCCATGTGCGCCATTACAGTTAATGCATTTTGGTGTGCGTTCGCATCTTTCTTCTGTATGTGCATCTTCTGCGCATGTGACACAAGTTGGTTTACCGCGACAAGCCAACATGCTATGTCCAAAGCGCTGGCACTTGAAACATCGTCTCGGGTTCGGTATGTATGGGCGGACTTTACAATGGAGGTATGCGGCGTGGATTGAGTCAGGCAGGGTTGTGGTATTGAAGGTTAAGACAATGTGTTTTGTCTTGATTTCTGCATTATTTCTCCGGATGGTTATTCGTCTGGCTGCTATAACTCCCTGTTCAGATAGTTCTTCTTCCATTTCCGCATCGGTACTCTGTAGGAGCTCATATTCAGATATGACGCCCTTTGAGTGGTTCAGGGTGCGGTGCGGGGTTACCTGTATGCTCATTTCTCCAAGATTCTGTAGTGACATCAGTTTGGTGCTCTGTTCTTTTGTGTTTATTTCTACAAGGAGGTCTCCGGTTCGTTGTTTTTTTGCTTTGTAGTCTTTGCCTACACAACTTTTTAGGGTGTTGGCGATGACAAATGCAGATAGGTTGGCTACCGGTACATTAGTGTTTGAGTGAAGCATAAAAAACTTCGCAAACGTTTCTGGCTTCTGTGGATTCAGTTTCTTCACATCGGTGCGACCCCTTTTCGGGGGCCGATCAGATTTTTTTGCAGATTTATCCATACGGCATGTATAAACTAAGGGTTCCTGACACTTTGTCGCCTCTGATTCACCCTTATACACAGAGGAAGGTCCCGGGACTCCCCGCCTGGTAGACAGACGAGGAGCCCATCGGCCGAGGATTGACCACTTCCTCGACCGCCACCGTTCAAGGTTTCTTCCCTCCACCTTTCAACCTATCGCCACGGTACAGATGACAGCTTCGGTATGGGGGCTAAGGGTCCGTGGTGGCGCCAAGCACCAACACCTCGTTACACAAGGTGCCCTTGCGGGGTGTCACCATTCGTCTCCGGCTTCCTAAGCGCAGAGCTACGCTCTGTGCATAAGTTACTACCTGTGGTGAACAGAGCCTGCACCTCGTACCTCGCTCCCATCCTTAAATTCATTATGAAGTTCCGGTGGCGTAGGCCATTGCCATTCTTCTTTTGTTCAAGTGATCAAGTTTCTACTATAGAGCTACACTTTTTCCCGTTTTCCCTAAGATTAGCTCATAAATCTTAGGCAGAGTCACGTCTGGAAAACCGGCTTTCCTTGCGTTCTGCATCTGTAAGAGTTGAGCTGTGTATCAGTAACAATTTATTCCGACCGTTGCCGACTGGCTACTACATATCGCTGAAAATGTCTAATTTGATGCTCTACTTGTCCTGGTAAACACAAATGCTTCAGCTGCATATATTTGCAGCCGTACTCAACCTTTCCCAATAATTGAAGGTGAAATCTCGCTAGGCATCATCCCTGTTAACCGAGCTCAGGTTTGTTCGTGTTTACGACAGTGCCGGTTATCAGACCGAGTACTGTGCCCAACAATCCTGCAGCATCCACACCTGCCACGGAAATGTGAAGCGCAACTGCTAAGGATAAGCAGAAAAGGCTTGTACCACCCACATTAAAAGTAGCCCTACTGGTGAAGCTAATAATACTGTCTATTACTTTTATGGCCCACTAGTGTGTCGTGCTTACAAGCAAGTAAGCAAGTAACGCCTAACCGGAGGTGCTAGGTAATACAGGCAATTCTTGCACGAATGTAGAACGATGCTATCCGAGCGCCCATCTTAAAGCCATTGAAAATTCATTTTCTGCAGCCTCCTATGAATTGTTCCTGCGAAATAACTCTAGCAGCACTTTTCGTGTTTCAGCGCTATATATGCACAATAATTATATATGTGCACATAAGAACTATATATGTGCAAGAATTACATTCGTTTTCAGCCTATCTTTACACTTCGTTTCGTTGCAGAGCACTGTATGAACGTTTCAGTGATCCTAAAGTTATGCTGTTAGAACAATGGCCATGGGTACTACGTTATTACTTTGCCCGGGCCACGTGGTCTAGATCGGTACTGCCGAACGCAGAACATCTTCGCAGACTGAGCTATGCGTATCGCTTAAGGAGAACAGGCAGTAGCGGCGGCCGATGCGGCGCCAGTGTCCTTTCTTGTATGCACCTGAGACGAAACAGGAGCGGAAGATGAAAGGCTTTAGCAACGATGGCAACTTACGTGGCTTACGTCCCGAGAGCAGGCAGAAAACTTACCCAACCAGCACATGTAATAGGCTCAATACTGCTAATGTGTGGTTTCACTGTCTTACCGGCTGCAGCGGAGGACATCCTCTACGACAGCTGAGCTTCACGGCATTAAGGAAGCTGTTTCTTACATCCTGCGCCGAACCGCCGGCCGTTGGGTTATCTTCACCGATTCAAAAGCATCTCTGCAGATCCTGGCCAACCTGCTGAAGAAAACGAATCACCAGCCAGTTTCCCTGGACATCGGGTAACTACATCATTTAGCTATTGCCGCAGGCCACTGCATAACACTTCAGTGGGTACCTGCTCACTGTGGCATTCAGGCTAATGAAAAGCAGATGAAGCGGCCCGAAAGGGCCATCAACATCTGAGATACATTCGAACTTTTTTCACGAAATCTGATGCGTCCCAAATGGCTAAAAGTTTTGCTTCCGAAGAAACGTTTCGGCTTTGAAGTTTGCCGACACATCAGTACCAATTTTTCACTCAATCAACCCACATCTTAGATGAAGACTCTCGCCCAGAATTCTTCGACATCTGGAAACACTTTATCATCGACTTCGTCTGAATGCTGCATATACAAACGGCTTGCGATACCGTTTTGGACAAATGAACAGTCAGCATTGCGACAACTGTGCCTCGATAGAAACTGTGGAACATATTGTGCTTGAGAGCCGTGCGTATGCTAACGAGCGTGCGTACTATGAACACTGCATGCAGAAGCTCTGCCCAGGGCCCCTAACAAAGGACAAAGTTTTAGGTCCCTTAGCCTGCCTTAGGCAACAGAGACTTGCAATGAACTTGCTATTCACATATTTAAAAGACATTGAGCATCCATTGAGCATCTCAATAAGCTTTAAATTCACTTGCACGTTACCTTCATGCATTCTTCATGCAGTGAACTTAGTCAGCCCATTTGTCGGACTATGCACGTTCTGAGGACGGCATCGTTCTGAGAGGACTATGCTATTGCCGCAACCGATCGCCGCGCGTGTTTAACTGCCACTCTCTATACGTTGCATGTCGTCGTCGGCATCAACTTCCATCCATGAGCAATCAATCCAGAAAAGACCGGTGCGGCAGGGCCCCCTTAACGTGCACTAGGCGGTCCAAAACTTTGATTGCTGGCTACCAGAAAGGGTCCCAATCACTGATTTTGCTGATCTTTGCCTGAAGCCAGACCCTGAAACCGTAGCCTCGAAGCGAAAGCGAAATCAAACGCTGCGTTCTAGTGCACATACATTGCGTGTTACCAGGTTGGCTAAAGCAGTCGTAATTTTCTTGGTTTAAACCCAATGGTCGAAACCGTACTTACAGCACACAAAGTGATGACCGAATCGGTGTGACATGAAAAAGCAGCCCGACGGCACATGCACTATCATATAACCAACGTTAAGTTACTATGTATTTCTGCTCTATTTGTGCTTTCTTTCAGTACCTGAGAACCCGGTTTGCGAATATCTGATAAGGGCGTTGACGATCCTCACCAAAAGTACAAAAAGCGTTACGCATTATCAAAGTGCTTTTCCTGGCTTCACTTCTCGGGCAAGATGATCAAGCTCTGAGATCTTGACCCACTCCCTGAGAACCACAATCCCTGGGTGCGCGATTGTGCAGTAAGAAAAAAAATGTCAGAAGATGTACAATCTGCCGCCTCCTGGATTTGGTTCTCGGCCGTCTTTTATATCGTTTTCAAACAGAATAGAAAGGCAAAACGTCTGAAAAGTAGCACCAATGTTAGAAAAGACGCCTAGTATTCGTGATTTCCGTTTGGTTCTGGGTGATTTTCGTAATATTGAGGGCTAAAAGGCTCAAGCTCTAGAACAGACGTCGGAGCTGGAACACAATGCTGCGCCCAGACGCGCGATTTTGGTAGAATATTTCAGAGCAGGCCGAAAAATCGTTTCACTCTCTCAAAGGAAACATTCAGCGGTAGATACATGATACGGTAGCAAGATATAGCGTAACTTCAGATAAAAGACTGTCTATCATCGAGGTGCTATCACCGCAGTCGTGGCCTAGTGGTTTGGCCGTCCGCCTCGGCTGCGGGAGGTGGCAGGTTCGAAACCCACCGACGGGTACCCACCGTACGGGTACAGGCGCACCCCGACCTGGCGGCCGGTTTGTTCGTGGGGTGCAGTCCTGGGAGAGGCTCCGTATATCCCGCTGAGCTCTTCGGAGCACCCATCCTGTTTGGAACGGCAGCCCGGGAAAGTTGCTTCATGTGTGTGATTGTGCTGGCCATGTGTTTGTCGCTGTGCCGTCTCAGTGTTCTGTGTTATCCCTCCCTGGAGGGATGCCCCAGGCACATATGCGGGGCTAGAGGGTGAAATAACCGAGTGATTTGGCGGTCGCTCTTGTGGCGGGAGGTGCTGTCGCCGTCACGGAGCCTCTTTTTGTTGCCACTTTTTTTATTGCTATGAGAGCTTCAAAAACGCCTTTTGACCGCTGCATACATCTTTTGCTCACCGTCAATTCATTCGGTGGGCCTTCATAGCTACGTTGCTTTTATTCCGGCATCATGACAGCAACAAAGACCATATATTTTAATACGAGATAATATTATGCGCGTTCACACCGGCCACGGCGGTCGAATATTGAGGGAGGCGAATTTGTAGAGGCCCGTGTACTGTGCAAAGTCAGTGCATGTTAGAGAACCGCAGCGGTCGAAATTTCCGGTGCCCATCACTACGGCATCTCTCATAGCCTGAGTCGCTTCGGGACGTTAAGCCCTCATAAACCAAACCAATAATATGATCCCAACACCAAAAACTTTGGTTGACTTTTCGCTTAAAGTGTGGTATTCAAACTGAGTCTTTTTTTTTTCTAGATATGAAATGCTGTTGCCTCCCGCTGACGGCACACCACGGGTGACTTTCGCGTCACAGCCGAGAACACGGAGTCGAACCTAAAGTAACATTCATGGTTAATTAAGGAAACAAGGAAAGGGGAATGAGGGGCTCGTTATACATACATATCAGAGAAGCCAACAGCCACAGAAACCAAGGGGCACAGAGGATTTTTAATTTATTTATTTAAGTAAATTAAATAAATTAAAAATATCCTGTGCCCCTTGGTAGCTGTGGCTGTTGGCTTCTCTATATTCATGGTTAATGAGCGCAAAAAGACATAGACGAACCATGAATGCGTATCAACTAGCCCAATTTCTTACGTTAACGCTAAAGTTAAATTCACGACACTTTCAGTGTACCTGCCCCAGGTGCCTAGATGCTGCGCTCCTGACGGAGCAGCGCATGCGTCAACAACAGCATCTTCACGGCTCGTGGTGGTACAGGACGGATCGCGTCGCGAAGCAGCCACAGCTCATTTATGCACCCAGAGATGCACGCGCAGCCCTTCTGTCACCTGACAAGATTAGTTAAGCGACGGCCCAGTTCTTGGCACGCATGGCCGCCGTTCGGTGCTATATTGCTTCTCTGATTGGCTCTGAGGGCGATCACATGCAAGTCCTGAGTTTCATATTTGTGGAGCAAACCGCGAGGCTTCGAAGTCGGCGTTTGCTGTGGTGTCATATTGACGCGACCTTGAAAACTGATTCTTAGCACAGTCATTCTTGGTGGGGAAACGAATCTGCAGCTGGCAGGCAAAAAAGCACTTGTGTTCGATTTAAGAGTTTGTATAAAATAGCTGCATGCTATGAAGGACCACTTCCTCATATATCATCGACTGTCAGCACTGTCACGTGAATTATGTGATGCCAAAGTACTATAAATTGTTGCCAGAATGACGTTTCGTGACACAAAAGAAGTGCCGCCATTGCTGAAAAATTCCACGTTGGGCTACCATAATGAGGGACGACCGCGAGTGAAGTAATAAATTATTCAGAAACATTTTTGTTTTGATTGCAGAAGGCATTGAAATGCAGACATAAAGGTGCCTCTAAAATATGCAACCTTTCAGAACATTCATAATGAGAGCGGAAATTTACATCCGCGCGAGGGCTCTTGCCGCTCTCCCGTTGCGAACGCCTCGCTCGAAGTTTCAAATCATCGATGCGCGCGGTTGCTGCAGCGCGGAAATGGCGGCGTCCGTCGCTGTCATTCGTTAGTATTAGCTCTGAGAAATGCGGCAGCTTAGATTGTGCTCCGCAGTTCATTCGAAGGACTGGGCGGTTCGTGAGTGTGATCACCTGGCGAGTAATTGGTACGGTGGCTGTGCAAGAAGCTTTGCGGCGAGAGGCAGGTCGTGAGCCACAGATCTGCCTTACACCCCGAATAGTAGGGGCTCCGGCCGATACTCTGATCCTTTGTGTTTCAAGGCGCGATCGCTAGCTGTAAACTCTGGATACGATTTAGTTAAGTGTTTGCCATGTTTACACGCTGGCGCTGACCTGATCTTCATCTGTATTAATAATGATAGGCTGGCACAAAAGGCTTTCTGTCGGCTGGCCAACAGGCTTCCAGAAAGTGTCAGCCTTGTCGACGGGAGTCTGCTCATCAGTGCATCATATCAAAAAGAAATTTGTTTGTTGTGATACTTTGCATATCTCAATTTTGTTGAACAGCTAACATGCAGGGAAATTTTGTCTGACTTCAAAATAAAAATCGGCAGCAAAGCAGTTTTTCATTTTTATAGAGGAAGCTAATTTTTCACTAATTTTAAGCAAAAGCTTTTCCAGTACACGCCAGTTCAAGTAATATATTGAGTTTTCTCTGCCACTATATTACTGGTGATTTGTTTAAGCAATAAAATGCATCAGTTCCATTTGCACCAACTTCACTTGCATCTATCCTGACCTGTTGCATCTTGCATTTATCCTTGCATCTATCCGGATCACTTGAATCTATTCATATAATCTGAAAAGCTTATGCTCTACTTTGCTCAGTACTCGAGCCTTCCGTTGCTATTAACTGTATCAGTGTCACCAATGTCTTACCCGATCTCTGTGTAAAATTAGCAGTGTGTGATTGGCTATTCTGATGCTTGTTCAGTAAAAAAAGTTAAAAGAAGAACAAAATGCACAATAAAATGGCTTTTAACTCTTCAGGGCACTTTGTACACAACTACGTTAATTGTGAACTCAAGCATTTTTCTTTGCGTTTGCTCTAATTATCACTTATTTCTTCAATTCAAGTTAGTATCCATCGTCCTCTAAATAGGGTACTTTTTATGGTTGCAGCACACATTTCTCTGGCAGAATACAACCGCATAGCAATGATTCTAGTGTGTATGTTTGTACACAATAACTTGAAGAAAATTGGAACGCTTGCTCTCTTTTATATTTGTCTCTATTTTTTTATTTTAAAGGTTGCGCCACCTGTTCTCTACTGTAAGAACTGTAGGGTCGTAATCAAAAGTCTTCAGGCTCCGCACTCTGCTTTTGATATACGAAGTGCGGCACTCACAGTATCCTTGAAGTGCAAAGGGCCTTGGAGGGCTAGGACAAGGCTCTTCCTCACCTTACAGAAGTTTGCATGACCGGTGCCTTGAATACTCCGTTACGTAGCTAAAAAGCTAACCCTGTGGCTTGAACACTTCAAGTGGGACGTTGCTGCGCTGTATCGCTGCAATTTTTACTGTCATCTCCTTTTAACTGTGTACCGTGGAAAGTTGTCCTTTGCTCTTTTTAATTATCATGAACAAATCCTACGAGGTGCATAGCTTAAAACCTGCGGAAAGCATTGAAACCCATTGGCTCCTCTTGCTGGCTAGGTTGCTTTTTGTGCGTCCTGGAGACTTTTTTCTCCGTAGTACACTGGCCAGAACACTATCGCTGTCTGCAGTGCTCCCTCCCAAATATTGTGCTGTGGGCCACATCAGCCTCGAATCTCTTGCCTTTTTTCTGTCTAATCTTATGCTTGTTGTTTTCCTGCCATGTTCCTCCCTCAATTGCTGCACACTCTGGCTGCATTATGTGTGTAACAATGGTTACCAATTTTTGTGTTCCCCCAATCCTCTTTTTATGGTTCCAGGCCTACGGAGTGTGTAAATAAATTAATTTTCACCTTTTGAGTAGTGCCCGTAGGTTTACTGACATGTTTGTTCTCATTCAGCTCTTTGGCTCATGGTGCCACTTAGTTGTCTCTTTAAAGGCTGCATGCAAGACCAGCCGGGGTGCCTTGCCTCAAAAACAAAAAACAAAAAAAAACAAATGTTCAGGCTTTGTATGACGTGTACTAGACAATGATTGTGTAGAGATGAAATTTACGGTAACAATTACATGCCGCACGCAAATAAAGTCGTCGCGGCGTTTCACTCGATCGCACTGCCACTGGATGTATATGCACCGAATACTGCAGCGCAGAGGCTCAGTGCAAGCTCCTGGAGCGGCGTTCTTTCTTCTACTTGTCGCCAATAGTGACAACGGTGTTTATTTCGATCAGTTTTTTTTCCTTTTTTTTTCATAGCGCGCAATCAGATTCTGTGGGTTAATAACCTGACACCGCCTTGACGTAAACATCTTGCATACGTCACAAATTGTCCGGAACCATAAGTCCTGAACTCAAAGAAAAGCCACAAAAATCACAAAGGTGGCCAATAAGTTGCTAACGGGCCGCAGAAATATCAAAAGTAGCCAAAAATAGCGCCAAGGTTGCAAAAAGGCGTCACGAGAAGCTTATAATTCGCAAAAAATTTGTAATTGTTTCGTGATGCAGGGTAACAGAGGCTACAAATAACTTTGAGGTATTAAAGCATCGCTAATGAAATGAAACGGAACACATGAATATCACGAGATAGAAACACGGAAACTCGCGAGGAAATCCTGAATGGAGAGAAAGTGCGAGGAAAGTAACTAGAATAGATTTTCTACTCTCCAGAGGAGAAATATTTTGTGTTCATAAGCCAGAACCATAACAGTTTTAACTCCCTATATATATAGCATGCGTGGTGTTGTTTTTTGCGCCAAATTTCTTCAGTGCTATGTAAAGAAGGGGATGATTTGATGCGACTATTTCTTTTTTAGGGCCGCCGCGGTGGCTCACAGGTTATGGTGCTCAGCTGCTGACCCGAAAGACGCGGGTTCGATCCCGGCCACGGCGGTTGAATTTCTTTGGAGGAGAAATTCTAGAGGCCCGTGTACTATGCGATGTCAGTGCACGTTAAAGAACCCCAGGTGGTCGAAAATCCGGAGCCCTCCACTGCGGCGTCTCTCATAGCCTTAGTTGCTTTGGAACGTTAAACCCGGTTCGGTTTCGTTTGGCCCATAAACTAAACTAATTATTTCTTTTTTAGGTTTTTTCCTGTGATCCTTCTTCAGCTTTGTAGAGCAAAAAAGAGTCTGATCGCCACGTCAAGTTCATATGTATGGAAGGCACAGAAAGCACAGCTTTGTTCAGACTTTTTTCTGGTCACATGGGTCGCTTTTCCGCCGTAAACTCGGGCACTTATGGCCACCCGGAAGCTCTATATCGCTGTACGATACGAAGCGTCTTCACCAAAACGTTTCAAAACTTCTTCATCTTCCCCGTTCGGTACTAACCAGCTCAAAAGAAACCATGTGCCCTGAAAAATTTTAGCCCTGACTATAATTCTCAGCATCACACTAGCTGTGGTACTGGCATGCGCGGCCGCTCAATGCACTTGCAACCAGTAGTGAATTGAAGAAACAAGCTAAGTAGCAAGTAAGTTAAGTAAATCGGCTAAGTAGCATGTCACTTCCCTACTCAGCTGAGGCGCAATGAGTTAATCAAGATGGGACATTTCTTATTGTTGGCTCTAAGGAAACCTACGCATCAGCTCTGCATAGCGGAGGCGGCGTTTCGGAGTATCCCTTGGGATAACAAGTCCGGCGATTATTCAGTGAACACAGCAGCGAGAAGCGTTTCAAGTCTAGGACATGATTACAGGTAAATTTTCAACACAAGTGCAGGCACCGCAGAATAATTGTGTTCAGGTGTGGCATTCTAACGCGCTCACGCGAAGATGCACTCGGACCATTGGCGAAAAGAGAAGTCCATTATTCAGCCCTAACTCGATTTGAAAAGTAGCCGAAAAGTAGCCAAGTAGACAAGTTAAAAATTTTTCGTCAAGAGGTCCCAATAGCCAGTTCTGGCAACCCTCCCGTGTGGCGCCCTGCGAGTTGCGTCATCAACGCCGTCATTGCGTAATGCGCGTGACGGTAACAGCGGCCCCATTGCGACATCTATCAGCAGGGTCAGGCACCAGCTCTGGTCCCACAATCGCCATACAATAAAAGCTGCAAACAAAGCCGAGTTCTTTGCCTTTCGCGAATGAACGTTTAGGAAAGAAAAATTGTTGATGTGGGACGCTTCTCAAGAAACGAGATAATTATTGATATGTTATCTTATTTCTAGGTAGATTAAGGAAGCGCAAGTCTATTAGCGTTTCTGGATGTTGATTCGTTTTTGTCGCCTTGTCCACACCCCTAGAAAATCAACTGAAGCAGTGTAGCTGTCTAGCAGAATTCATTTACTAATCAATATTCTTCCGACCGAATGTTGCGCAATGTCCTTTAGTCAGGCTGGCTTATTTCAGGAAAGATTCTATATAAGTAAAAAAAGCATCCACTAATCCGCGAGGTGGAGGGTATATGAGAAGCACAGGTGCATTGTGATAGTTAACACCAACTGTTTCAAAACCGTCACAAACGATGGGGGATTCCGGAAGAATTGTATACGTTATTGTATATACAAACTTGTTCCACCACTACGTTTGTTCTTCCTAAATACAGAGATATGGTCGTAGCCTGTTAACTGGGTAGCATGTGTACCCGATGCATACCAAGTTTATATAAATCCAATAACGTCAAAACGACATTTTATAAGCTACAATTTTGAAACGGAGTTGTTTAAATAGAACAAAAATATTTAGAGTACTTCCTTCTGTTCGCGAAGGTATTAGGACGATGGGTAGTATAATACATATTAAAGGTTAAAGCAACAGCAACAATGCAAAAAAGAAAATTAAGAAAAAAGTTATTCGAGCAGTTTGCTGACGGTCTTTTTCAGAGCCAATTCTTGCAGCCCGTGCGCCAGGTTCTTTTCTCACAAAGATATTTCCATCCCAAGACCACTTGAAGCAGCAGCTTCGATTACGTGCTCTTGATATGACAAGCCATGAGAGCTTTCTGTTCGGTGCGGTCAGGTTAATAAGGAAATATCTTCATCAAATTCCTTCACGTCTTTACGCTTTGCAAGCGAAGTAGCTCTCGTAGATGGCTGCGAAAACCTTATTAGAATGATCGGCAGTTTGTTCATGAGCGCCGGCAGGCGATGCAAATCGTCCACGTCGCGTTCATTCTGCGGGGAAAGCTCGAGTTCTTGTGCAAGATTGCTGACCTTTTCAAGAAGACTTTTTTTTCTATGAATGCTATGCCGTGAGCTTAGATGTTATGACGCCTGCTGTACTGCTGCAACTCATATAGTCCCTTAGTTAATCTCGTAAATTATTTCATGCCATGGTGCTATCCCGTGAGCTTAGATGTTATGACGCCTGCTGTACTGCTGCAAGTCACATAGTTCCTTAGTTAATCTCGTAAATTCTTTCATGCCATGGCCTGTCTCTAAGATTTGAGCTCTCTTGCAAAGCGCACCGACCACATGACCGCGATGCAGCTATTCTTCCTTTCCTGGTGCTTCATTCGGTGCCGCAAAGGCTCTCGATCTCCCCTTTGTGTCTGATACTAGTTTCTTCCGCATCATGAGCTGTATCTAATACATGCTGAACAAAACGTTCAATGTTATCAACGGTATCCTTTAGTTTCGGCGTCTTCTACCTTACTAGTACGAGTAGCCTTAATTTTACTCTGCAGGGTGCTTAGTGATGGTTGGAGGCAGGTCGCTGCTATATTTTACTTTACTTGAAGCTGTCATGCGACGTTTTGTACACTTCAAACTGTACTTCGCTGCATCATTTTTTGTTTTGAACTTGCCTTCACTTATGTCAAAAAATTTGAAATGTGACTCAGATTGCTGAAAATTTAGAAACTAAAGAACTTGAGAAGTCTGATGTCACAGCTCTTTATTGTCTGCCTGCTAGTCCAGGCGACGAAAGAGCCGCTTCATTTTTTAGACGTAAGCGAGGACGGGCTAGTTCGGGAGCTGGGTTCAGAACAAGATGAGTCGTTCGGCTTCCTCTTTTCTCACGACGCTCGGCAACAGCTTCAATAGCTATTTGTTAAACAGCTTCCATGCCGTGTAGGAATACTTATGGTTTTCATACCACGTACGCGCTAGCCTACCAGTGAGAAGAAGGGGTTTCTGATTTTTTAGAGCGCAGCTCTTTGGCGTCCGTTCCTGGGTTTCGCGTCGTCGTCGGCGTTGTCGTCGGCCTCGTATCCAGCTCCGCCCCCCTTTCATCCACAGCTGGGGTTGACTCACTATCGGCGTCAGCGGCATCAGTCAGTCGCTGCTATCTCTTCCCTCCTCCCTTTATCGTGTTGTCCGCTTGCTGTGCGCGCTTCTGCCCCCATCGTTTGCCGCTGGGTGTACACGCCGCCCCCCCTCCCCCCTCTTCCTGCGAGTCTCCGGTTGTCAAAGCGCCGGCTCGAACTTAATTCCTTTCTTCGCTCCTCCTCCAATGCAACCCCTGTGCGGTGCCAATCAGAGAGCCAGATCGGTGGCGGCGGATCTGTATATGTGCACCGCCCGAGCCGAAATTGCCGCTGCCGTTCGCCCTGTGCAGTGGCAATCAGAGAGCCAGATCGGTGGCGGCGGATCTGTATATGTGCACCGCCCGAGCCGAAATTGCCGCTGCCGTTCGCCACTGCGAAATTATCTGCCAGTTCTTTCTGAGCCATGAGCGAGACGACCGATGGAAGTCCTCCGTCTGCTAAAAAAAAAATTCTGTGATAGCGCATACATGTGTTGCTCGATTTCTTTGCCTCAATCTATCGAAAAGGTGAAACAGCTTATTTGCTGCACTCAAATTTCGCATTAGGAAGTAACGTAATCGTCGGTAATTTTTTTTTCGTGTCATCTAAATTGTTGAACGATCCCCCGTGCTCAAATAGGTCCAGCCATTCTTCGGGGTCCTCGACTGGGAAGTCGGTGAACATTGACGGCACCTTCGGCTGCTGCAGGACCATCAGGTGCCGATCTGTGTGGCTGGCTCATTTTGGAGGTTGAAAGCTGTTCTCGTTTTCGGCTGCGCTCCGGCGGGGTCTATATCCCAAGAAGTTGCCCTTGTAGACATCGGCTGGCTCGATGAACTAGTGGCAATCACTGGCGTTACGCTGTCGTCACGCACGCGTCCAGGCTTGTATCACAGCTGGCGTCAAGGCTTTTAAGGGGTGTCCGGTACATGGGCTGTTACCTATCACGTCATCAGATTTCCCGTAGCGCTGACGGCAGTTCGGCAGTCAAGAATACAGCGAAAGACGCTTCCAAAAAAAAAAAAACTGGTTATTGGGAAGAATTGCGCCCCCAAATAGTTGAATCACTCAGCGACGGCAATAGCAACAAGTGTGCTCGGCGGTCGCCCGCCGCTCTCGGCCTTGTTCAATTTAAAGCTGACATTGATCTTTCGAGATACCGCGCCCAAAGTAACCCTAGCAGTTTTAACGTAGAAGCGGTTCCGCGTGGGTGCGATGAATAGATATACATTCGTTCTCGTTTTTCATCATAAACAAAGCGAAAAAGCAGCATGCTGGCAGTTTTCGGGACGGAGCAACCAGTACAAAGCTTTGCGTCACTATCCTATAAGAACTTGGATATCTGTACAGTTGATACCAATAAGAGATTTTCAGGTTTTTCTCAATTGCTCTTTCAGTGTATTTAGCTTACTTCTCAAAAAATACCCCTCATATAAGAAAAAGGGAATCAGGCAATAAAGCAAGAAAAGATAGTGCATACCAGGTGGCACATCATACAAGCAGAAAATACAATCATTGCATTGTTGTTGCGGAGCTTTTCGTTTCTCCAGAACACATCGTGGCCAGATGTTCCTCGAGCTAGAGAAAACTTGCGATGAAACTGACTCTGCGCCGCATCCTTTTCCGTTGTATATAACTTGTCTTTCATAACCATTCCTTTACCGGTCTGTTGTCTGCACATGTTTGTTGTGTTAAGTTCCTTCAGCTTAGATAATAACAGGCTACATTCCTTATAACCTCTCTATGTGGCTCATGTGTGCACATATACGCATGAAATAAATACCGTGTCCGGAAAAAGAAGCGGCGATGGCCGAGTGAAAGTATTCTATTTGCTCTGGCACCAGCGCAAATCCCCTTTGGGCCTGAATATCATTTCTTCCTCTGGGTACTACTCAAACGAAAACTTTGATCTCATATCCAGCGTCAGGTTCTCCCTAGTGTTAGGCTTTCAATTCAGTCGATAGTTGCCTTAATTTGCCTGGAATGGGAGGTAAAAGGTTGGCTTATTGGGGTTTAACGTCCCAAAGCGGCTCAGGCTATGAGGGACGCAGTAATGAAGGTTGAAAGCACGAACTGATGGGTGAGTTGGTTATGAATGGTATGATTGAAACAGCGCAAGGCCGAAGGATAAAGAAGAGAGGGGCAGAAGGAAGGAAAACGAACGAAGGAAACAGACAAAGTGAAGGGCTCCGGAAACGTCGACCACCTGGGTTCTTTAAGGTGCATTGACATCGCAGAGTAGGCGGGCGTCTAGAATTTCGCCTTCATCGAAATTCGACCGCCGCGGCCGGGATCGGACCCGTGTCTTTCGGGTAAGCAGCGGAGCGCCGTAACCTCTGAGCCACCACGGCGGCCGGGAGGTAAAAGGTCCTTAACAATGTCATTGGAACGCTTCCCAAGTCTGCTTCTCCGCTCTGATCACTCCTCAAATGGCATTGCTCTGCGTGCACCGTCGCGGAAACGACATCAGCAACCCCTGCTTCGTAAAACACATTGGCTGCTGAAGTATTACCGGGCAAGAAAATTGGACAGGCATCACTCGATGAATATGCAACGTGAGAAATCCAACCCAACCAGTTATGAAAACCTATTTTTGCGCTCGATATATTTATGCACAATTGCTAATGCAATATTTGTAAAACTGCTGACCTTCGATTTTGGAGGTCTCCCATTTTGCGATATTATTCTGAGCCATAAAAAAGTTGAAAGCCGGACGATATAATTTCAATGGGCAGTGCTTTATTAGCTCCCTATCACATATAAAACAACCACCTAGCCGCACACTTCAATTGCACTGAGTGTATCGGTGAATCTTTCAGAGACCGTGAAAGAAAAATCCGTATCGAATAATGATACATGCAAAGCTGCAAACGAGTGCCAAACTCGCGACACGGAAACCTATCACGGTACATCAACGTTTCCAGAAACGTTTCCTGCGTTGTAAGCATCCATGAAACTTTTCCTGCAGCTTTGTTGTCGTTTTTTCTCTGTGATGGCTTTTCTACTTTGCGCGAATTCGTTAAGTATCGTTTCTTGCTAGAATTTCGATCTTACAAAAATTGCCTCAAACATGCGGCAATCTCAGTTTACCGGCGCGTGTATGCGTCCATTATATTATCTTCAGACGGCTGATGTCATGCTATTCACGCACGGCCAGATTTACCCTGTCAGGAGTCTTCCTAGTACGCCGCCGTTATTGTGAAGCCGAGGTTGTTTTCGCCGCTTCCTTTGCTTTCTCCTATACGCAATTGAACCGCGGATCGGTACTCTTTATTGCCAAAGAGAACACTGCTGCTTTATGCAAGCTAGCATATGCGAGGCATGCTGCTTTTGTTTTCTAGCGATACTTGAAGAAGTACTTACTACCGCTAGGAAACGTAATCCTTGAAAAAATTAACGGCCGAATATTTTACGTTACAATTGCGATTCCGTTGTAAGAGGGAAAGAGTCAGTGGACAGCTTTGCGGAACCCACAAACTTGAGGGTGAATCAGTGTCCCCTCTCCTCTTCATTGATCCTTTCTCCACTATTCACCCCTTGAGACTACTCTTAGTGGATTCTACGGCTTCCTCCTGCTCTCTTTTCTCCTTCAATCGTTCATCCTGTCCTAACTTTTTTCCTCTCCACTCTCCAGTTTCTCGGAGGGTTTATCCGCCGCCGCCTGGGTTTCGCGAAACTACACTGCTAATGCTATATGAATTAAATTCAAGAAAGAATATAGAAAGTAAGAAAGATGTTGTCAAGTTGTCTTCAAACCGCGACAGTGGGGAACAGAAATAATAAATCATCACCAGTGAATTGTTTAGTGTTTCTTTATCTCGCCAGTTCGAATCAGCCAATTTGATCTACGGCACGAAGGAACATCCAACAGTGTTGCTGCCGTTTTATAGTGTTCCCGGATATGCTTCTGCAGGAAGCAGAGTTGAGCGACTCTCGTCTGCGCGCCGCTTGTTCCATTTCGTTCTGGCACAGTGAACTTGACACTTGCAGTGCTGATGCTTAGCTAGCTCTACCCTCACTCCATCTATTCGACACATTTAGCATCGCTTCTACGTGTTGCCGTTAGTGTTAGCGGCGTTTACCGAATAGTGGCATCTACTGGAGGCGAAGACAGTACCCAGGCACACTTTTTGCAGTACTACTACAAGAAAGAAGTATTACGCTTTGGCTCGGGTAGAAACTCGCAGTTGCTGCCCTTCACTCGTTTGATCAGCCATGAATCCTTACGGTTCCCAGAAACTGAAACCAAACCGCGGATCACAGCTTCTACATGCCTGTGTAAGGACCCTTGTATTGTGTGGAAATAAAGCGACAATTCCGAGCTTAGCACAGTGGGTTTTCAAGAGTGGCTCCAAATTTTGCACTTCAAAGAAGACTCGCAGACCCACTAGCTCGAATGACAAGGAACTTGAATAATGTTTGGCGAGTCCTCTATTACCGTGTGCTTAAGCTATCTCAGTGCACGCTCAATAAAGACACTAGAGAGCGAGTAAATGCTTGGCGGCAATCGTCGGCAAGGCCTGCCATGAGTATTGAGCGATGGCTGTGTAATTAAGCGAGTATACCTTTTATAGGGCGAGTGAACGGAAGTTGAGCCAACCCACACCACGCAGTAATGGTTCGATCCATTATCTACGAGGCATTCGCGTATCACAAAGGCATTTCTCATTTACGAAAGTGACACGCAGGTGTGAGGATAAATGTTCTTTAATGCTCTCATAACTGGGTTGAACGCAGTTGAGCGACATAATGGGCGCTCGAAAAGTTGGACAGCATGGTGTCGTGAGGTTTTTGACAGCCGAAGGCTTTTGCCAACAAGAAATTAGTTACCGTATGGCTGTCGTGTACGGTGAACATTGATTGCATTAGATTGCCCCCTGTGAAGCGCTGGAGCAAATGGTCGAAAGAAGGACATCAAATTGCAAGGACAATCCTGGACCGGCCCAAAGCCACCTTGCCGTCACCCCCAACATAACTGCGAAGATTGATGAGCTAATCTGATTAGTCAAGAACGGAGGAAAAGTGCCGATCAACTGGCAGAGCGTGTGGACATCTGTGACTGTTCGGCTCACACCATAATTCATGACCTTATCACTTATCGGTTGTGGTGTGCGCAATAGATGCCCAAGATTGTGAACAACTGCGAAAAAGCGAAAAGGTTCGGCGCTCCCTTGTCTCATCTAATCCGGTATCACAATTAGGGAGACGACTTGTCTGCAGTTGTGACCGGGTACGAATAATAGTGTCACTCCTAGGAGCGTGACACACGACGGCAAAGCTTAGAGTGGTAACATTCGAATTTAACGCCCACAGAGATAGCAAAGGCTGAAGTTTCTGCTACAAAGGTCCTTTGACTTTTTTTTTCCATCGTCAGGGGCCATTACTGGTAGAATTTGCTGAACCTGGAGAGACTATCAATCGTTTCCGATATTGTGAAATGCTGGATCGGCTGCGAGTCGCAATCAAGAACATGCGACGTGGAAAATTCAAATATGGGATCATCCTGCTCCACGACAATGTCCGTCCCGATATCGCTGATGGCGTTAACACAAAACTGGCAAAATTCAAATGGAGAAACGCTGCAACACCAGCAACACAGGCCACACCTGTCACCTTGCGGCTTCCACGTCTTCGGGCAATTGAAAAAAAAAACAGTCTCCAGACGAACTTCTTTACGGAGCATTTCACCACAATTGTCGACAAATGCCTGCCATGTCATTTCTTTACCGTTAAGGCATATAAACTGGATACTCCGTTTCGTACCATTGTGAATGAAGGTGACAAGTGGTAGCACTGTGTTATTAAATTTTCTTTAAAAGTTCTGAATGCCCTCGTTATAAGTGACCCCTTCCTGGTAAATAATTCAGCTGACGTTGTTTGTTTCTTTCAAGATCACAGTGACGCAGATAGTGCTTGTGTTTGTCTCTGGTTCGTTGTGTTCCTGTCCTGCTTGCGCTAAAAATATGCATAATTTGACACATCACAAACCCACAAATACCGGAAGGCCTTCGCGAACTCCCAAACATCCCAAGATTTTGCCCGGGTTTTACCCATCGAAATAGTTGTGTTGAAATAGGTGTTGGGGTGGTAAACTCCTATCAGAAGTTGCGGGAGGCCCACCTCGTGAACCAATATAAGCGGCTATCGCAGACGGTTCCTGGGCGCGACCTGCTAAACCACTTACACATCCAACGCACATGCATACCAGATGGGACGGAGAACATCCAGGGGCTGTGGCGCCACATGCTCTGGGTCGCTTCGCTCCCGAGTAACTTGGACATGTCTTCATATGAACGCAGACGACAAGCGCGGGTTCACACGCTTGAGAGGGAATATGGATCTAAAGAGGGTGTCTACTACGTGGACATCACAGGGCCGTCGACCGCTGGATTCTACATAGCTGCCGTAGTCCACCGGGGAATGAATGTCGATGGGCTGTCTTTTCGGGCTCCAAATTCAACACGAGCGGAGGAAATCGCAGTAGCTCTCGCTGCCGCCGATACAAAATCGAGAACGGTTATCACAGACTCTCGCTGGGCCTGTGAAGATTATCTTGCAGGGGAAGTATCACCTCTTGCCTCCTAAATTCCAAGACACGCTCCCTTCGATCCAACTCGCACAAAAGTGATCTGGGCTCCTGGCCACCAGGGTCTACGAGGCAATGAGGCCGCTGATGCGGCCGCCCGAGCGCTCACACACCGGGCTCCTCATCTTAGCTCTCCTGGCTGAGAAGCCCATAAACCGCTTCTTGTATTCCGCGAAATCTTAATCCATTACTGCTATAGCCACCACCTCTACCCGGCACCAGCCAAGGGGCTGAGTAAGGTGGAGGAGCGAAGTCTGCGGGGCCTGCAGACAGGAACTCTTCTGTGTCCTGCCATAGTAAAATACTTCGATCCGAACACAGATGCGCGCCCGCACTGTGGAGAGATCTGCAATATATTTCACATGGTGTGCGCATGTACCCAGAATCCTCACCTTCCCCCTTCCCCCACCCCCCCTCGAAAGGCATGGGAGACTGCCCTCCTCAACTGCTCCACACTGGAGTCCCAAAGGGCTCTAGTAAAGCGGGCGCGAGACGTGGCCTCGTCGTGCTGTGTCCCAGACTAAAGATACCGACCAGGTAGAGGGGTCTTCTGATCCTCAAACTCTCTCTGAGTATTAAAAATGTTTTTATGCACTGCCACAGTGGTAAGAAATCCCCGCTTGTCTTTATATCTACATTAAAGTCCCCTCCCGCCCTGGCGGGTGGCAGCGGTTCTGGCACAATGTTGTAAATGCCAAAGCATGCCGCGCACGTCTGTCACTACCGCCACATAGCTTAACGCATAATATAGGTGTCCACTGTTCCAAGAGGGCAGTCATGCGCCTTCCCTCTGATTCAGGTGTCCACCGAGATGTGTGAGACAGATACTGCGAATTTCCTGCGATAGGTTGCGCTGCTGTGGGAGACGGATACAGCCCATTTTCTTTCCACCAAAAAAGAATTATTGCACTCAAAGTGCCTTACCACAAGAGACAGAGGCCAACAAACAAAACACAATTTGTTCACTGAAGATTAAACGGCGGCTCGGGCGGTCAATGCCATTCTTATATAGGCTCGGTTGACATCCATCTGTTCTTGTCGCCAAGGCAGGCGTGCCCATACACAGTGTCGGCTGTGCAGTCTCCTGCTCCTTCTCGCGCTGGGCGCGCGTCCTCATTGGTCAAAGATAGGGAGTGGCTGCGAGGAGCATCTAAAACTTTCTGTCGTGGCGCCGCTGCCGTCGCACGAGTGAAGAGGTGGCGGGAATTTTTAGCGCACGCAAGGCTACGCCCTCTCCGTCAACATCGTGTAGAAACTACTCGGACAGTCTAGTCAATCGACGGCAATCCCCTAGCGCATCGCGTCGGCGATTGGTGGGAGAGGGGGAAGCCACACACATACACAAGGCTAGTCGCTCTCCAGGGGGTTCCTTCTCCCCCCTTTTACGACGCGCGCGGCGCTTTTATTTTATTTCTTGCTAAGGAGCGAACGAGGTTGCGCTTTTACCCTCTCCTGGTTACAACGGACAACGGCGACCGCGACGGCGATGCCGCGAAACGCAGAAACGGGTGCCTAAGAGCTGCGCTCTAAAATCGGGCCACCCTTCGATCTTCCGCATTCACTCCCTTCTGGCTTAGTGTGCTCCGTGGAAAGCTCGGTCTCGCTCTCCATGTGCGGACTCCGTGGATTCACCTCCCAAAGGTCTATCGATGAAGTGCTCATCAACAGCGTAGCATACACGGCAATTCCCTCATGCTGCTACCTTGCTGATCTCGCGCTGAAGAAATCATCTTAGCCTTGCTAGCAACTTCAATTTAGGGTCAGGCCTAACGCTGTTCAAGTCCAGGCGGGCATGCCATGAGCCGAACTTAGTGTTGTTCCTTGTGCCAAGAGCTTGCCGCACGTTGGGCTGCCATTTGTGGAAATATTGGCGGGACAGCCTTGCGCCCCGCGCCTCCACACCGCGGACGCAGCGTTTCCGCTCGCTAACCGTTGAGGGGTTCGTGCTCAAGGGAACAAGGGGAGGGATGACCAAGCATGAACACTCACAGGCTATTTCTTACATCTGCAAATAACACACAGAGCGGGCCGGCTAGCTACAAAACATGAATGAGGTATTCCTCGGAGAAACAAGGCTACGAAGAAGGGCTTCCGACAAACCGGCTGAGGCAGGGGCGCAACTTCGGTGGTATGGGTGGCGAACGTTAGTACGCGCCGACAAGAGCGGCAGGTTTTTCTTGTGCGAGCCGCATTCTTGGGCCAAAGTCATCCCCGAGAATTTTCAGGTGGAGGTGACGAGAGGGCGCCTTTGCTGCGCTAGTTACGCTGCCTGGAACCAGAAGTCCAGGGGCAAGGTGTGACGGATCTCCGTGCGCCTGCCGCGGAAGGTGACGACAGCGTGCGGCTGCAACCGCTCGTGACGCTGGCCGGATCCCGAAGAAACTCTCAACAGCTCCGCGTAGCCTTCGAGGTGGCACTTCCGTCGCTGCTTCCGCTTACCCCATGAGGGAAACTTCCCTCCTCGTCCAGCCGGTGCTGTCTTGACTCACGATGACGATGGTCGACTGCGTCGAACACGAAGGGGGGGGGGGGGGGGGGGGGAACAGGCTTTCCAGACGGTGAAAAACAATTAACATCCATTAAATTCTTACAGAGATGTCATTGGGATAGGGTCCTTTCCCCTCATAGCACAAGGGGGAGCCCTTATTCCCGGGCCCCATTGGCAAGCAACACCACCCGTGTCCTTTGAACCAAGGCTTTTTCGGTCTTGAGGTCGACTGGTCTGTGTGAATTTACACTTCCTTTTGCTCGTTGTGCGTCGTCGGCCGACCAGAGCAACTCGCATCGTCTCCTCGGCTGGTGTGAACGCGCTTGAACGGTGTGAACGTCATTGTCCAAGTTAAGTCAATCGCTTAAAAACGACGGCGCGACGGTATTACCAAAATTATGTAGTAAAACAGAATTACCCTTGAAAGGGATCTATCGCACGACCCATCCCTCGACAGAAATCTGTCGCGCGACAGAGCCCACGGCAGGCTGTTGTGTCGTTCGACAGAAAGCACACCAGGCACTTTTGCCGCGTGAAGATAGGCGTTTTGAAGTCTCTCGCGCGACTGATCGCACGACAGGCAACTCTGTCAAGGCACGCTGTCTTTGTCGTGCGACCCGACCATTTCTGTTGCACGACAATACCTGCGACAGAATCCTGTCGCGCGAAACATCTTGCGACGGGCGCGTCCTTCGCACGACAAAATAGAGGAAAGATATCTGTCGCGCGACAGGACCCACTGCAAACACCTTTGTAGTGCGGAAGAACCCAAGACACGAACCTCTCTCGCACGACACAATGCACGACAAAAAAGGCTGTCTCGCGACACAAAATAGTGTCGCGCGAAGGATGCGCGATAGAAAATTCTGTCGTGCGTTTTGATCGGGCTGGGCTACCCAAGCCATGGGTAACCGAACATCTATACAAAACAATAAAATAAATAAATAAAATCTTTAATGCTAGAAAAAATAGTGATCCCGCTTTGCTTGTCGAGTACTAAAAGATCAGGAATAAACTGTAGACTGGACTCGGACCCGAAAAAGCAAAATCTGAATTTTATGAGAACAAGTTTATCCAGATCAACGCAGACGAGAAAAAACACGGCACATGATTAACCCCTTATGAGTAGAAAGCAGAATTGAGATGCTGTGCAAGAAATAATAAAAGACAACAAGCATAGCAATAGGCAGGCACTGTAGATGAAATGAATCGTCACCTCGTTAACATTGGTCAGTAAGCTGGGCAAAATACGTGCACTGAAAACTTCCCGCAAGGTCATAGCCTGCTTGAATCTATTATGCTTTTGCACTCAACTCCTGCTGAAACTGAGACAGTATTAGCGCAACTAAAAATGATGCAACAGCTGGAGAGGATGGAATCAAAGCATTGCAACTGAAATACATTGCACCTAATATTAGTCCAATACTAGCGCATACAAATAATGCGAGGCTTCAGTGTGAAGTTTATCCTAAAGAACGAAATGTTCCAAAAGTCACACCCGTGTATAAAGGTGGGGGTGTATTACACATCAATACCTATCGGTCGATTTCTATCCTTCCAGCGTTTTCGAAGATATTTGAAAGAGCTATAAGTGATCGGCTCGTGTCCTTTTTTGAGGAGCATTGGATTATTACTGCTGCCCAATACGGGTTCCAAGAGAAAATATCAAAGAAAATGGGTGTGATTCATAGTAAAGAAAATATTCTAGAAATTATTTAACATAAACTTTTGACCATAATTTTATTTTCAGGCCTAAAAAAGCGTTCGACGCTGTACAGCAAATTTTCAAACAAAACTTTAAATGTATGGCGTACGAGGAATAACACTCAATATATTTAGAAGTCGTGTATGTGATCGTTACGACTATGTTGACATTAAGAGCATATCATCCAGTAAAATGCAAATTGGTTTGGTTTGGTTTATGGGGTTTAACGTCCCAAAGCGACTAAGGCTATGAGAGACGCCGTAGTGGAGGGCTCCGGAAATTCGACCACCTGGGGTTATTTAACGTGCACTGACATCGCACAGTACACGGGCCTCTAGAATTTCTCCTCCAAAGAAATTCTAGCCGCCGCGGCCGGGATCGAACCCGCGTCTTTTGGGTCAGCAGCCGAGCACCATAACCGCTGAGCCACCGCGGCGGCAAAATGCAAATTCTATACGGTGTAGCGTAAGTATCGATTTTAGGGCTATTTCTATTCCTATTATACATAATTTATATTACCTCCACGGTGGCTTTACTAACGTAGCTCTATATACTGCGACAGCAAGGTCTTTTTCACTGGAGCAAACAAAGCAAGCTTGAAAAAAGCTGCTAATGAATACTTACCTAAATTATCACGATGGCTTCTAAAAAACAACTTTAGTCTAAATACAAGTAAAGAGATTGCACAATATTCTAGCCCGTAAATAGGCTTGACTATACAACTATATACATAGCCTATAATGGAATTTTCATAGAACAGGTCAAAGAACGAAATTTTAGGGCGTATGGTTCAGCGAAGAGCTTTAATAGACTACGTATGTTATTAAATTAAAAGCTTATTTAGCGTTAATAACGGGGGGAATCGGCAAAATCAAGAATCTTATACCTACCTCTTTAAATGAGGCATTATATTATTATCTTTTTTGCTCTAGGTTGAGTCATGGAATATTAGTTTGGGGAACGCCGACAGCCTATAATTATAATAAATTTTCGCACAAAAAAATACTACCCTTGTGTGAGAACTACAGAAGCGCGAAACGCAACTTACCAGCTGGCCACTCTTCAATATATACATCATGCTAAAAGCAAACCAGGTCTATTACTTTGTACTCCTGCAGTGGGCCCACCGAAACAAACTCTTATCCCTCCTACAGAAAATAGCAGTACATACCCAACCCGCGATCCTAAACGAAGAGCGCCTTGATACGAACCAATTATGGTCATCAAACGCTAGCTTTTCAGCCCATAAAACTGTTGTATACCTCAGGAATGTACATGGATTTGAACAAGTGTTTAATTATTTTTAAATTTGAATACAGACAATTCTTGGTCAATTCAGCAACTTCATACACGACTGAGTGATGTTTGCTGACTAGACTGTTAACAAATCGGTTGAATTGTTCTTCCCATTTCCACGCTTTACGCATGAAAAATGTATGTAATGCTTCCCATTGGATACAAAATTGTTCAGATGTTGTAGTTTTGCTTTTATCTTGTATTGATTTTGATGTTCGTAGTGCCAGTTTCGCAGTTAGTGTTTTATTTTATTTATTTACCCTCAGGGCCGTTAGGCGTTACAGAGGGGAGTGGGAATAACATGCAAGTACAAAAAACAAAACAGCAGCTAGAAAAAATTGAATATAGTTACAGCACACACTGGTATAAAATTAATAACAGAATTAACAAAAGGCAGCATTTCACAAAACAAAACACGAAAGAAAACAACAGCTAATAAATTAACAAAGTTATGGACACATACTTATATAAAATTAATAACAGTGTTACGAAATGCAGCAGTATCAGTAATTACAGCAATATTGTGGGGAAGGTGATTCCAGCTGACACAAGTTCTGGGTATGAATGAATCATGAAAACATCTTGTGCGACACGGAGGGATCCAAATTTTGTGGCGGTGATCAATGCGTGCTGAAATATAGGGTGGTCTTTTTAATAACTTCTCTTTAAGATGAAGATTATGATAAATTTTGTGAAAAGTACATAATGAAGCTATTGACCTGCGATGGGAAAGAAGCTGTAGGTAAAGGTGAGCTTTCATGGCAGTTACACTACTAGTACGATGATAGTTGGAAAGAATAAAGCGACAACCACGGTTTTGAATTGATTCTAAGTCAGAAATGAGAGATTCGACCCCAGGGTTCCACACCGATGAAGCATATTCCAATTTAGAGCGGACCAATGTTTAGTAAAGTAACAGTTTTAATGAACTCGGTGCACATGAAAAATTTCTGCGAAGGTATCCAAGCATGCGGTTGGCGTTATTTGTAATGCAGTCAACATGAGTTTTCCAGGACAGGTTAGAAGACACGTGAACACCCAGATATTTATAAGACGACACAGTTTCGAGAGTGATGCCATTAATGCAGTAGGTAGAGGGTGTATTATATAGACGAGAAATGGGCAAATGCTTGCATTTAGTAATGTTTAGCTTCATATTCCACAGGTTACACCAATCCAGTACCTTGTTAATATCTGACTGAAGAACACATACATCATTATCATTATTAATTTCGCGGTAAATAACACAGTCATCGGCAAAAAGACAAATGGAATACGATATATTAGTTGGTAAGTCGTTTATATAAATGAGAAAGAGGAGGGGCCCAAGAACGGACCCCTGAGGCACGCCAGAGCAAACAGGAGAGGAATCTGAATTGACGTTATTTGCTGTTACGAACTGAATTCGGTTTGAAAGAAAACAATGCAACCATGCAAGCACTGTGGAATCAATGTTAAGGCTGTTTAGTATAAGAAAAAGAAGCTCATGTGAAACCTTGTCAAATGCTTTACAAAAATCCATAAATGTAGAATCAGCATGGGACCCGCGATCTAGAATGCAATGTAAGTCATTTGTGAAACATATGAGTTGCGTTTCGCATGAAAACGATTTACGGAAGCCGCGTTGGGCATTAGTGAAAAAGCGATTGGATTCTAAAAAGTTAGCAAGATGAGAGTAGATGACATGTTCCATGCTTTTACATGGTATGCTGGTGAGCGACACAGGGCGAAAGTTATCAGGGCAATGTTTATCGCCAGACTTATGCAGCGGAATCACCCTCCCGACCTTCCAGTCATTGGGAATACAGCCTGTTTCCAGAGACTGGTCAAACAGTTTGGTGAGGATAATTGAACTGTATATCTTTGTATTAACCAGAAATTTCAAATTAATGTTATCGACGCCACAGGAGGAAGAAATCTTAAGGTTTTCAATTATTCTCAGGATGCCAGTTGTGTGAAAAAGAATTGGATCCATGGGAAAAGCATCCAAGACCGGACACTCCTGATTGGTAAGGGAAACATTGCCAGAAAAAGCAGCAACAAAAACACTGTTAAGGACACTAGCGCATTCATTAGGTGAAAATGCAACGCCGTCAGAAGATGTAAGTAGTACTGACGAACTATCTTTCTTGTTCACAGTGTTCCAAAACTGTCTAGGGTTATTAATCAGCAAAGCAGGCAAAGTACTGTTAAAGAAAGAGTCCTTAGCATTTTTCAGAGCTAATTTGTACTCAGCGGCCGCAAAAAGGTAACCGTCCCATCGTTGTTGCGAATTCGATGATTTTGCCGAGCAAAACAAACGCTTCTTCTTATTGGATAGCCTTTTTAAAACGTTATTAAACCACGGTGATTGGCTATTACACCGCAAAATTCTAAGCGGCACAAATGTATCAGTGAGACGTTCAACAGTGTCCCTAAACATTTGCCAGTTAGTGTGGACAGAACGATGTGGAAAATCTGGTAAATAATTGTTAAAGAAAAGAGCTAATTCACGATTAATGGAATCATAGTCCGCCCGTTTATAATCTCTAATGGACTTGAAGATGCTCCGGCGATTAGGAATATTAATTTTTACGTCGAAATGAAGCAAGGTGTGATCTCTAAGACCAGGTAAGTACGAGATTGAAGGGATAAGATCCGGCGCGTTGGTTAGCACAAGGTCTAATACATTGGAAGATGATGGCGTGACTCGAGTTGGCTTAGTAACTAGCTGCGAAAGGTTGAAGTCCAAACAGGTTTGCAAAAAGTTATTGCATTCTGTAGAAAAGGGGCGAGGATACGGCGATGTATTAGCCCACACGATACTGGGATAATTGAAGTCACCAGCAAGAAGGATTGCCGCACCCGGATAACGTACTGAGATCATGTTAAGAGCATCATGCAAATCTTCAACGAAAGTTGCACGGGGGACGGTAGCATATGCCCAGAATCAGTTTCCTGAAATTAACACGATGTTCAACCCAAGCCAACTCTAAATTGCTAGAAAGACTAATAGGTGAAGACACAATATTATCGGCGATGGCTATTAAAACACCTCCTCCACTTCTGTCACCTCTATCAGAACGATAAACATTGTAGCGCTTCTTGCAATCAAACAGTTCCTTGCTCTCTCTCTTTGCAGAGAGCCACGTTTCTGTCAGCAATACAACATCGGCATCACATGAGTCGATGACAGAGTTTAGATCTTCCCGCTTTGGTATTGTTTGTTATACCTGAGCTTATACTTAAAGTCAGCATCCTTCGCGAACTGCACAAGCTTCTTTCTAGCGACACGTGTCTGCAAAGAATAATCTTCACTTACAGTGACCTTTTTATCTTTAAGTTTAGCAGACTGCACTAGGATTTGTTGTTTTGTTTTGAAAGACCGGAACTTCACAACAATCGGACGATTCTTTTCGTGTGAGAACACACCAATCCTGTGTGCTCGTTCAAACATGTCATTCGTAAGAACAGGATCAAAGCAGCCTGAAACAAGGTTCAATAACATTTCTTCGGTTTCATCCCACGTTTCGGACAAACTGTCGGGTACGCCGAAGAACAGAAGATTTTCCCGGCGCTGCCGGTCTTCCAGCTCTGTCTGTCCAAGACGTAACTTGATATTTTCATTGACAAGCTGATCGGCTAGCTCACGCAAAATCCGCAATTCGCCGTGAGTAGCATCACTGGCGGATGATTTAGATTCCACTGCCGACAGTCTCGCGTCAATATCGGCAATATTCCTAATCATAGATTCCTGATTTAGTTTCATTTCATTAATAGAGGCTATTAGGTGTGATTGCTCTAACTCCATTTTAGCGGTCCTTGAATTAACACCTTCTAACAGAGTCAACATGTCGTTGAGCTGTTTCTGCAGGGAATTATCAACAGCGCTGTCTTTGGACCGTGTGACAGCGCCAGAGCCCGACCCAGGGCCAGGGTTAAGCTCAACGTCCCCCCACAGCAAAAGCAGTTGACTAGAAACACCAAAGCACTGGACGAGCAAAATCAACAGCACTCCCGGGCGTGGGAACAGGAGCAGGCGCATATTGTTCGATTTTTTAGCAAACATGGAATAGTTATTACCAACCTGCATGAAGAAACGCATGCCGTGAAGCAGCCTCATGATGACGCTGTTCCCACGCCCACTGAAAGGCGCAGGCCGCTGCAGTCCGTTTTTATCCAGGTGGAAAGGTGATGTCGTGGACGATGCGCATGACTTGTACGATGGAGCCATAGTGTAGTATGGTTGCCAGAGCTCTCCATTTTCCACGCTGCCAACTTCAATGTCGACAGTCACAGGCGTAGCCGGAATGGCATCAGCCGGTGCCATAGGTCCCGCGCTGAGTTGCAGGATTGCCGTTATCTGCATGAAGAAACGCATGCCGTGAAGCAGCCTCATAACGACGCTGTTCCCACGCCCACTGAAAGGCGCAGGCCGCTGCAGTCCGTTTTTGTCATAGAGTTTCTTACTATTACCTAGAGGGAAAGCTGGCAAGCCGTCTATGGGAGTTTGCATGGAGACCCCACGTGACCACCTCAGCCACCATGGGCGCTCAAAGCATCATGGGGCGGTGAGCTACTTGTTGCGGAACTGCAACTTTTGGCCAATAAATAATAGAAAAATTAAGCTGTTTGATAACTACAAACGTCCTAACATTCAATATCTTGTCTAATGATTGCAACAAACGAGCAGAAAAGTATTTAAGTGCAAAGTTTGCCTAAAATAAGAGATGTCTAGCTTTCCTATTGGCCAAGTGATGAACACTAAAAAAACTAATATTTCGTAGTTAACAGGCGCACTTTTAAAAGTAAATATGTTTTCAAAAAAGATGTTGTTGTTTAGATACTTTAAGAGGTTTTTTAATGGCATTTCGGAAGAGTAAAACCTTTTATTGGCGTCGTGTGTCGTCGAGTTTTCACTACTATGGCTTTTGCACACTGCGCTCGCGCGAAAGTCGTCTGCGCACACACAAACAGCGTTTTCGGAATGAAACATCTCAGTAAAGCCACTCCATGTTCCCAAAAAAATACAACTGTTCTGCAACAAGTAGCTCACCGCCCCATGATGCTTTGGGCGTCCATGGCGGCTGAAGTGCAGCGCCGCCAGCTTTCCCTCAAGGTAATAGTAAGAAACTCTATGGTTTTTGTCCTGGTGGAAAGGTGATGTCGTGGACGATGCGCATGACTTGTACGATGGAGCCATAGTGTAGTATGGTTGCCAGAGCTCTCCATTTTCCACGCTGCCAACTTCAATGTCGACAGTCACAGGCGTAGCCGGAATGGCATCAGTCGGTGCCATAGGTCCCGCGCTGGGTTGAAGGATTGCCGTTATCTGCATGAAGAAACGCATGCCGTGAAGCAGCCTCATGATGACGCTGTTCCCATGCCCACTGTTGTCTGTGACCTTTTTTTACAAACCTTGAGTTAACAGAAGCCCCGCTTCCTTTCATGTGATTACAACGCTTGATCGCTTCACACTGAAGTACAGGACGGGACAGTTTTGCCTTTTAAAGAGTCGTTTGAATTGTGTCCCTACTAGTGACCGGAGTGTTATCTCTGCAGTTTTGTTCTTTGATGCAAGAACGAACAAGGGGCCAAGGCCTCGTCATGCTCTTAGCCTTTAGCGTTAGCCTTCTCGTAGACACTGTGCGAAGAACAAATAAAGGAAAAAAACTCATTTGTTTGGTGAACATCGTCATGTGAGAAAAACCGGCACTGGTGGCAGAACAGGTAAAGGTAAAATACAGGCACCACTACCAGTGTTATAGGTCATTTCAATTGTGTTGCGCTACCGGAATTCATGCTTCTCATCCGCGTTGCAGTGCTGCATCACAGGTTAATCAGGGTGTTGGTTCCACCAGTGCCACTCCCGGTGGTCCCTCGAAGAGAAGCTACCTCCGCATTTGTCACAGGTAAACAGCATGCGTTGAACAGCACCCGCTGCATTTAGTTCGAAAGCGAACAACAAAGAGAGAAGTTCAGGAAAAAATAAACATTCGGTGTTAGCAATCTTCGAGGACGACAGTCTAAATGTCATAGTAGCAGTTTACCTTGGGTTCAGAATGGTACTAGCGGGTGGCCAACTGCAGACTACGTTGCAACAGATCGCACATTTAATACAAATAGCTAGGCAGCCAAAAAGGTGAGGGTTCTGTGTGTTAACGTCTTTCACAGGCTGATGAAAATAAAGTATTCAGAACTTTTCTTTGTAATCACCCTATCAAGCGGTAACGATCTGCAACTGCTCTCAGGTTTAAGGCAGCTCTTCCCTGAAGAGTTTTGGCCGACTGTATGCTTTCATTTCAATAAATTTATCGGATGCTCAAGTCAAATAGGAAAGGCAATATGACCTCCAGGTTGTGGCTAACACCGTACACAGATGGAACGCAATCACGGAGCTGGTTTGGCTTAAGGGGCTTTTAGGTCCCGAGCGACTGAGGCTATGAGGGACACCATAGTGAATGGCCCTGAAAAATTCGGCCATCTGGAGTTCCTTAACGTGCACTGGCATTGCACACTACTCGAGCCTCTAGAATTTCGCCTCTATCGAAATTCGACCACCACAGCAGGGAACGAACAGCGTCTTTCTGTTCAGGAGGCGAGCGCCATAGTCACTCCGGCTCGTCTACCGAGCCGGAGTACCCGGGTTCGAACGCGACCTCGGCGGCCGCGTTTCGATGGAGGCGAAACGCAAAAGCCGTCCGTGTGCTGTTCGATGTCAGTGCACGTTAAAGATCGTCAGGTGGTCGAAATTATTCCGGAGCCTCCACTACGGCACCTCTTTCTCTTTCTTCTTTCACTGCAACCTTCCTCCCTTCCCTTACGGAGCGGTTCAGGTGTCCACGAAGGTATTTGTGACAGATACTGCGATATTTCCTATCCTAAAAACACTACTAAAACAATAAAAAAGTGTATATGTATGAGAACCTTAAGTTGTTCTTGCTGATTGTGAGTTGTTTCTGGACGAGAGTTTGTGACAGCAGCGAAAGGATAGCCCTCAGCACGTGTGTTTCTACTCAGTGTATATATGTCATCTCCGCTTCAATAAAATTCAGTCGTGAGTCCTCGCGCCTGCTATGCACTTCTGTCTGTGTTGTGCGTGTTTTCTGAAGCAATACTCCCATTTTCAAGACAAACAAGCATGAAGTAGCCCAGCTTGCCGCTCCAATGCACCAGAGGTGGCAAAAATAATGCTGCAGGCCGTCTCAACAAAAGCGCGGGAGGGAGCTTATAGAAGCCTGGATTATTTCCAAGACCAGTGGCTGATACATTAGCTCGCTTTCAATTTTGCTATTAGATATCAATGCTAACACGCCAGAATTATTTTTATACTTTCTAGGGCTCTACCGCCCCTTTTTATTCATTTGAACTTCGCGCGCTCTCACCCAGTCATCTAAGTGCGCGCACAAGGCTGCGCAACTGCGCGTGACCGAATGGTTGCCCGCCAGATGTAGTACATAACGTGAGTACGGGAGAAGTAGAGGAGTACAGAACGGGAGTAGCATCGGCACGCCTGCCACGTAGTGCACGTGTGGTATTCACGTGTTAGGCAGTAACACCATGCGTTCAGGCGAACATAATAAAAAATTAACGGTGCTTTAGCTTTGGTTAAACCGAGTGAGAAGGGGTAGCTTCACGATCGTTTAGCCTAGAAAATACCAAAAAAAAGGCTCAACGAAGATCCCAACAAGACTTCGCCACTCTAAACCATCGTGAAGCTAGCGCTTCTCACTCCGTTTAACCAAAGCTAAAACACCGGTGACTTTTACGTAACGCACTCCGTTCCAGGCGAGCGGTTCCAATGGTGCCATAGGATTGGTCAAGCTATTCGTGTGGTGCTCGAAGTGCAGTGCTAGCGAAAAGAAAGTAGTCCAGCAGAAGCCTTTGTAGTAGGTGAACGCGATGACACAAGGCGTTCTCGTCGCGCCGGAAGAGAGGTGACCAAAGTGCCAGTCTGCTACAGTGACTATAGCACAAGTTATGCCACAGTGCTTATACTATACGCTGTTGCGCTACACGTGTTGCTCCTTCGCCACGGACAAATGTGCAGTCGGGCAACTGAATGCTTTTTCATGGAGCGCCTCGGTGATTTTTTTCTTTCTGACAGTGATCACGCACCTCACTTTAGATGGTGAAATAACCCATTTGTGGTTCTATCGGTTTCCAGGGAGCCAGAAGATGTACGCGATTCCTGTTTTTTAGTAATATCACTTGGGCTTCGACTGTTCGCTCCATCAGTGCTCTATGATGGATCGAATCGCCAAAATCAGCAAGAGCGGTGGCATGCGAACGAAGCACATGGCTGCGCGCCCGTAGCCTCATAACATGTTGGTTATGCTGCGGTCAGCCCGCGATTTCCGTTATTGAATAATCGCAATGTTTGGCATGTTCAGGGTGAGTCACGCGGCGTTTACTATTTGCAGCATGCTCAGCGTATATGGCGAACACTCTTAGAACTAAAGGAGTGCAGAGGAGTGCCCAGAACACACTTTGAAGGAGTATTCGCTTGTCCCATATTCCACTCCTTTTTCCAGAATAAAATTACTCCCTCTGGACAAAGAGTGATCCAACACCTACTCAAGGAGTACTGTACTACTCCTGCAATAGAGTACAGGCACTCCTCCGAGGGAGTAAAGCTACCACATTGAAACAGCATCCTACTACTCTTTCAGGTAGAGTTCCAGGACTCCGTTTGTTAGAGTGACTATACTCCTTCAAGAAGTATCAGCCCAGATCTTATTTTGCTCCTTCAAAAGGAGTTTCACGTGTTTTCAATGTATCCTACTACTTTTCTTATTTCACATATTCTTCAGAGCAAGTTGGTCATATGTTTTGCAGGATACACCTGCGCTACATCTACAAAAGAGTAATGAGCAAAAGGGATTATAATCTTTGAGTAGAATAATTTTTGCTCACACAACTACTTTAGGGCTACACTACAGTTTGCACATTGTATGGTGCTCTGTCTGCGTTGGGAATAACAATGGTTCAAGAAATAATGACACAAATGTACAACACTGATAACTTTTATTTCTCAAGTCATTGCTGTGATTGCTGTGGCTGCCCAAAACACGGTCGGGAGGCGCTCGCTAGGATCAAGCCCCATTAGTGTCTCAAGCAGCAGACAAGCCCGCTTTGTCTTTGGGGTGTACTTGACATTAAATGCCAAGAACACTGCCAAAAGCAATGTAAACCCATCTACCAAATCCACCGCAGTGAGCTGTAAGCGCTCAAAAGAAACTAAGATGCTGGATGATGCCGTAGCTTGCTCGGCTGAGTGAAGGAGCTTTGGCTATGCGTGCATTTCTCCGGGTGCCTGCAAACATGAATGAAAATAATGCAAGTAAGAGTCAGTTCCAATGCCCTTTTCATACTATCCTGCATATAACCCCATGAAAAAAAAGAAAGAATACAACTAGAATGTACTGATCGTGTGTGTCATGTCGCCACTAGTGTGTACCTATATTGTGACCAAGTGCAGACACCTTTCATTGCAAACCTTCATTCAGAGCGACAATTTTATGAAGCCCAATACAATTATCACTATGCTAGTCCTTTCAAAAGCTGTGTGCATTTAAAACAAGCACATATTTACCAAATGAAAATTTTAACATGAGCAAGCTCTTCTGCAAGTATCATGATCAGCCTGACCACGCCAACTGCAAGGCAAAGGCCTCTCCCATGTTCTACAATTAACCCTGTCCTTCGCCAGCTATGTCCACCGTGTTCCTGCAAACCTCCGCCCATGGAACTTTTTGCTGCTTCCTGCTACGCTTGCCTTCTCTTGGAATCCACTCCGTTACCCTTAAGGAGCAGCGATTATCTTCTTACATGCCCTGCCCAAGCACCCTTTTATCTCCTGATTTCGACTAGGATGTCTTCAACCCGCGTTTGTTCTCTCACCCACTCCGCCCGCTTCCGATCTCTTAACGTTACGCCTATCATTTTTATTTCCATAGCTCGTTGCATTGTCCTTAACTTAAGCTGAACCCTCTTCGTTAGCCTCCACGTTTCTGCCCCATAGGTGAATACCGGTAGGATACAGCTGTTGTATACTTTTCTCTTGAGGGGTATTGAAAAACTGCCATTCATGATCTGAGAGAACCTGCCATATGCACTCCACCCCATTCATATTCCTCTAGTTATTACCCTTCATGATCCGGATCAGCGGTCACTACCTGCTCTAAGTAAATGTATTCCCTTATCACTTCCAGTCATTTCTAAAACCACACCTATTGTGCTTGACGGTTTCTTGTCACGTAATACATTGTGCAGTTTAAAATATAGGGTAACCTTGAACCGGGAAAACACTTAAACCAATGACAGTTTTCTTGCTGAAGAGAAATGGCTGTTGCAACTCCTGTTTCTCAGATACCATTAACTGAATTTCATGCTCTAAAATAGTGAAGGAAAAATTCAAAATTTTTCATCTCAAAGAGGCAGACAACAAATTTCAGTTTGGTTTGGGTTGGTTTATGGGGTTTGACGTCCCAAAGCGACCCAGGCTATGAGACACGCCGTAGTGAAGGGCTCCGGAAATTTCGACCACCTGGGGTTCTTTAACGTGCACTGACATCGCACAGTACACGGGCCTCTAGAATTTCTCCTTCAAAGAAATTCCAGCCGCCGCGGCCGGGATCGAACCCGCGTCTTTTGGGTCAGCAGCCGAGCAAATTTCAGTTGCACATTTTTTTTTTGTTTTTAATGATGCATAAGGCATTACTATGCACGGATAACCACACAGTATTCGCCTATGACTGCTAAATAATTTGTAATTAAATATCTTCTCTCTCCTGCTTTACTTTTAAAAACTGAGCAATGGCAATGGCATCAAAGGTCAGTATAACCCTGCTGAAAAAAAGTTCTATGATGCAATAACCTCATAAATCATTCATCATAGAATATCATACAATCTGTATGACATATCATACAATCTGTATGATATATCATACGAATTGCATGATATATCATACAGATTGTATGATATTCTATGCTGAATGATCTATGAGGTTATTGCATCATAGAACTTTTTTCAGCAGGGAAGCCAGGGGAGGCATCAGGAAAACTGCAATATAATTGCGGCTTCGTCATTCATTGTGATTCCGACTCTTAAGGCAGGCTGGCTTTAGCATTGTAACTAATTAAAACGATGAAGTAGCGATATCGTAGCTTTTCTGTGCCTTCCATAACCTATACTGAACATTGATGTCATAGCAATTGCTATGCTATTGAAACAGGGAAGAAAAGAAATCTGGTTGTAATTATTTAGCAATTGGAGACGAATACTATGCAACAATTCTATGTATACGAATGCCCAGCACGTCGCTACAAAGAACACACATAACCAAAAATTTGGTGTTTATACTAATTTAAGGTAATACTACTTCCCACGCAAGAACACGACAGCCATGTGTAAACTTCTTGCTTTCATAGTAATAAAATCTATCCAACGACAAGTTAGGCGCAGCATGTCTGCTCTTTATAAATATGCAATACTGACAATGTTTGGCACTAGCATTTGGCATGAACGAGATAACTGTGATTACTTCGCACATTACGTGCCAGTCCATACTATTATGCGCAATTTAGATTTGCAAATGTAATGTGTAATTCTCTATGACTGCCACGTTAGTGCACTGCAAACCAATGAAGTTGTCTTGCATCTGCAATGTTCTCACTACTTTTATGCGACACTGATCACCAGTATATCTGCATCGTTCTGTTAGACGGCCACGGGATAGCTAGAATTAAGGCTATTTTATGTGATGGAAACCATTGACTAGACAACAAAGAAGAAAAGCCTCAACTACTCTCCTGGTGCTGGGACGTCTAATAAGAGCTCAGAAAGACTCGGTTTCAATACGCCAAACCCTCGGCATAACATTACCCTGTGCGAAAATACCCCACCCCACCCTTGCTTAATTTCTGTCCACATGCACCAAGGCTCACTGCACCTGTTATAAATATTGCCCTAAATATTGCAATCAAGCTGCCCGTGTATGCATAGGCTATCTGTGCATGGAGAAAGAAAGAAGTTGTTAGAAATGTTTCACACCAAAAACAGAAAAAAAGGCAGCCTGTTTCTCAGAAATAGCTAAGAGCATGAAATGGTGTGTCCAAAAAGATTAGGCTGCTTTGTACTTATTTATGACAACGAGAACTGTCAGAGCTGCGCTTTCAAAAATTCAGGAGCTTTGTGCACAAACGTAGGATCCGTATGCACGTCTTGCAGCACCAACGCTTCCGAATTGAAACGACCGATGAATATGCACAGGAAAAAGCAAATAGCGCTTGAATTTAAAAGAAAAGCTACCTTGCACAATCACAAATTTCGCGACAGAACCTTCCAAACAGTGACGTGTACTGGTTGTGGTATACCGAATATATACCTAGCAAATAAGTGTGCGCTTTCTTAACGAGCGGGATACTGTGGCGGCAATGCTACAGCTCCAATTCCGAAAACCTAACGCTGCAAAAATTGAGTTTTCAAAATACGTGCGAATGCACGATACACTTTTGCACGCATTTAGAACTTTCAGTTGTGAAACACAGACAACGAATCTTGTGTATGCGTCTTCCTTGGCTGGTAAAAAAATTCTTCTATAGTTTGCCTGTGTACTCCACAAATTCTAGGATCCCTGTCCGCTACATGTCAAATTTCACTGAAGCGAAAGTAATACAACCGACAGCTGATGATCTGCTAGGGCAACAGGATTTCAAAAGTTTGAGAAGGGCAGTGGGAGTCCAATCCAGGTGGAGTAGTGAAATTTGACTAGTAACAGACAGGGATCCTCCAATCTGTGGAGGACACCGGCAAATTGGAGACTTACGGAGGAATTTTTTTACCCGCCAAGGAACGCGCATACACAAGAGAGAACCACAGAGGACTACGGCTTTTACCAGCCCTTGTCCTGTGCGGTTCTCTCTTGTGTATGCGTCTTTTTTGGCTGGTAAAAAAAATTCTTCCATAAGTCTCCAATTTGCCTGTGTCCTCAACAAACCGCAGGATCCCTGTCCACTACTAGTCAAACATTTCAACTCCACCTGGCTTGGACTCCCACCGCCCTTCTCTGTGGAGAAAGGGTGACAGCAGCTGGCAAAGGACAAGGTTAACTGCAGATCAACTGGGGAAGCATTATCCTGCACTGATTTTGACGGCAGGTTCACAAGACAAACAAAATCAACTCGAGGAGCGGGGTGCACATCATGCGACTGAATGTCAATGGCCAGTGGAAATGGCACCAGCACTGTGGAATGCACATGCAGAAAACGAGACGCATTTTGTTGTCAACTTTGAGTAGCAGTCTACTGCACTTTTAAAGAGCAAAGCTCTCAAGTATGGCAACACTGGCACTTTTTGTTTTACTGGGGTGAGGGTCGTCGTGTGGGTTGAAGTCCATATTTCTTTTCCATCCACTGTGTTAATTGCGAGCTATGTTTACCTAATAGGGGCTGGGCATCTAACATCACAATTATTTCTTTGCAGCAGTTAAAACAATACAGCATACATTTTATAACATGCTTAACGTATTTTTGGGAGCAGCATGCTTTTACCCTTCGACTATTTGTTGCTACTGAATCAGTTTGGCGTTGACAAAAGATCTGTAATAAGGAGTAATTACTCATTGACATCCACTCGAGCACAGCCAAATGGCTACAAAGGAAAGCTATACAGCTTTCACAGAAACTTCGCAGTTAAAGAAAGATTCGTCCTGGTCCAGTGTTCGAACTCAGAACCACCACTTCACTGGAGCAGTCGCTCTACCAATTTGTCCAACCTGAACCGCAAGCTTATGGTAGGGCGAGAGCGAAGTGATCAATAACTCGAGTGGGAACTGTGTTGGTCCAATGTTTAAAACATTGGACAAACTCAGTTCCCGCTTCATGTTACCTCTAAAACATTGGACAAACTGAGTTCCCGCTTCATGTTACAATACTGAGTGACATTTTGGTCTATAGACCAGAAATACCGGTAAAGCATCATGATAGAACACAATGTTTTTAAAGGGATAAAGGAATATGTTCGCCCTTTCAGAGGGCACATATGCATAAGAGGCAACATGTGTGAAATAGTCACTGCACCTGAAGCAGTGTAAACTCCATTATGTTAACAGCAGCAGTCAAAAGCTTCATGAGCGACTATTTCATACAGATCATGCAATTACATTCATGTAATTCAGGATCAGATTCATGTGATTATACAGAGAGGTACTGCTGCTAAGTGCACGTAGAGCTCTGCATGCATTTCTAAACCCGGCTGTGAGCCTATGTCTACGAAATTTTTCTAAATAGGCAGGTAAGGTATGCATCACTGGAAAACAATACCTACCACAAACAGCTGAGGAGAGATAGCACAGCCAAAAGCTGGAAGCACGAATGGCCCAGTAGATAGTGGCAGCTGGCAACTGCAAATAAATATGTCAGAGCAACTGTTGTCAGTGGCCGTAACAATGTCATGAATGACAAGAGAAGAAATTGTCTACTGCTTCATAAATTAGAATAAGGTATTAACATAGGAACACAAAAAGCAATGAGATGGCCCATGACAAAAGAAATGAACAGATTGTATGTGATGCACCGATAGACATTTTTTCAGTAGATTTACATGACTGTCACAACCGCATAGAAAGATGAGCAGGCTGGAATACCACTATTTTTATGCATGATGAAAAGAGCGTAACTATTCGAATATAGCATGCACAGGATTTAATTATTACTACTAGGGTGCTTTGCAGCAGCACCGAAGGTATTTTTAAATTGAACGTAGCGACCAGTAGACCCGTCTGCTTTGCACAAATGACGAGAGGATGGAAAAGGCATGCATTAGCAAGAAGCACGATATATCACATCACAGCATGAAACGAAAATTGGTATTGCATTTAACAAATCTGCACAGAAATAAAAACTGCCTAGTGGCAATGCAAGTAAGAGCAAAGGAAAAAAAATACCGAAGAAAACTGGTGAGTGTGGTGCAGGGAGGTTTGTGGGTAGGGTCTCGTGCCTGGGAATAGTTCCGAGCGCGGCGAATCGCCGGCAGCACAGCTGGTGGCAGTCAACCAAAAATAAATAAGAGAAAGTGAAAATCAATAACAAACCATCACCGATATAGCGAACGACTTGAAAGCGGGCCACACAAACGAGGGATATAGCAAAAAGCTTGAAATCCTAAATAAGTGCGCAGTTGCATCCCAAACAGTTCTCAAAATCTGAAGGCGAGGAAGCATCGACACCTACACCTCAGGACAGACGCAAGAACGATCTAACTTTGACATAATACTGTGTCAAATTCTGTTCCATGGGGAAGCACAGATAAAAATTTACAAATGACTAGGCAAGGGATATGCCCCAGCCTTTTACACGCGATCATTGTCCCCGAAAAAATTGTATGACAAATATTAAGGCGTAAGCACTAATCCGACGAGTACACACACTGAGCACTGTCTGTTGGCGGCTGGCCTAGCGCGAGTGCTCTGTCGCGCGGCACTGCCGCTCATCGTCACCTTCTAAGTAGCACAAATCAATCCGACGGGCACCAGCCGCGAGGCAACTCGACCGTTGTCAGTTCCCTTGTCTGTCCGCAGCTGGCCTAGCAAGAGCGCTCTCTAACGTGGCACTGCACGCTCATCATCCTCTCCTACGTAGCACAAATCTATGCTATTGGAATGTAGTAAACATTGTCTGTTGTTTTTCGCAGCGCTAGCAAGCGACCGCATAACTCTGTTGTGATAATTGGTGGCATTTTTATTTACCGCGGCACCCGAGTACTAAACGCAGATAGAGACTATGAAGCAACAATTGCCATGCGGCCTATACGCCCGTTCTTTTCTGGTAAAGGCCGATTCACACGACGGTCCGTTCGCCCGCTGCCGCGGCCGACAGCGCGCCTCTCAATGTGGTGACGCATGAATACGTAGTGCGCGGGCCGCGGGCGAACGGATCGTCGTGTGAATCGGGCTTAACGCAATATAGCTGAGGCAACCGCACGCAGACTGCCTGCACTGCCATCCCTATATAGGCGCACACTAATAACGCGTGCGAATAGAGATCAGAAGTAAAGAAACGTACACGGGACTCACCGTTCAGACGGCTCATCAAGGCTTAGCAAAACCGCACATTCTTCTTCGTTGCCTCTCCAGATGACAAGAAGTCGTAGCGCTACCTTTCTTCACGGCTTTACCCTTTCAAAATCGGCAGTGTTGACAGGCCGTAATTCTCGTCGTTGGTTTCCAAAACACACTTGTGTTCTTCATACTCGCCCACCGCACGAGCACTCAAACAATGCTACGAAAACCCAAATAACACAAAACGTGACGACGGCTGCAGTTTTGCTTCGTTGAAAAAACCTACAAATGCGCTTTTTTTATTACTAATATTTGAATTGTGTTCGCAACAAAAACAAATTATATTTTTTCATTTTATTTCTTTATTAAATGCGAATACCAAAGCGCTTTTAGATACTTTTGCTGACATGTCGTTTGTAGAAGCTGCGATCCTGTGATCCCATCCCCGGGTGTCCTAGCAGACGACGGCGCAGATGACGCTGTTGACGGAATGCAATTTCGATTGACAGCAGCGAAAATCCCTTAAATGCGACAAAAAAGGCAAAGAAACGCACCGTATCGCAAACTGGTCCATATCAAGGATATGTTCGACGCGAGCGGTAGGACGAAGAGCAGCTGCGATGAATTACTCTACGCGACACTGGCATGCTCGACGGAGATCTACATGAAACAGAGCTTAAATGTGACCCGTACAAACGGATTACTGTGATATCAACTGCGTTACGGAACTACGACGATACTTGCTTCACACTTTAGCTTATATGCAACAGCGGCCCGCACTCGCCGCATCCTGTTCGAGTGTACTTTCACTAGCAAGAGCCCACATGCATGGAAGCCGACAGAAGCAACTGTCTTTTCGAGTTCAGATTGTTCCGAGAAATACGAGCAGCTTACTTTAGCACGTACTCGAATTCAAGTTCTCAGCCTGTGTGTCACGTACGGTGACGATGGCGTCGAGGAGGAGCTTAAGAATCGCCTTAACGTGGCCGCAACGCAGCCGGTATCCCAAGCATTCGTGCGCTAATTGTTGTTCACCTGTACTGCGAACGTGCGCTCAGTCGCAGGCCAGCCGCTAGCTGCTCGATTTGCCAGCCTTGCAAGTACAATTCGCAAGTTTCTGAGCCAATCTGTGAGCGAGCCGAGCTTTCAGCAATGACGCTGCTCGCGAGCGCGCCGCGCGACGAGCTTCGGCCTGCTCCCTGGCCGAGCTTTCAGCAATGACGCTGCTCGCGAGCGCGCCGCGCGACGAGCTTCGGCCTGCTCCGTGGCTGCCGTATTCGTAGCTGCCAGAGCTGAGAGCGCTTCGAAACTGGCTAGCGCTGAGGTGCTACTCTTTGCATTGTAAGTACGTTTTATTGTGAACTATGTCTCGTAGTGAAATAAAGATATGCTCGGGTCCACCCGAACGGTGATGATGGCGTCGAGGAAGAATCGCCGCAACGCAGCCGATATTCCATGCATACATGTGTGTTAAATTTGTTCACCTGTGCTGCAAACGTGGGCATAAAGGCTCGCTCAATCGCAGGCCAGTCGCTGCTCGATTTTCCAGCCTTGTGTGCGCGATTCGCAAGCTACGGAGCGAATCATTGAGCGAGCCGAGCTTTCGGCAACGACGCCGCCCGCGGTCGCGCCGGGCGACGAACTGTGCGCTGCTCGCTGGCTGCCCTTGTCGTCGCTAAACCTAGCCGATTTCACATAGATGCTGTAGCTGAATGCGCTTCGAAACTGGCCAGCACTTAGGTGCTACCCTCGGCATCGTTTTACTCTGAACCCCGCGTCATAGGGAAATAAATATATGCTCGGTTTCCGCGACCCCTTCAGGAGCGGAGCTTTAGCAGAGGCCAGGCGAACTCCAGAGCAGCAGCAAAGCGGCTATGGGAGGAAATTTGTATGGCTGTTATCGCTTCTACCAACAACTCGACATTGGCTAATGATACTCTATCCCAGAGCTTTGGTCGTGAACAAACAATACCAGGGCATTTTTCTGACGCCGGCAGCCGGCATCCAGGCTGGCTGGCCGGCCCCGAGAAGCTAGCGCGCCCTTACGATTGTATGGCCGTGGTGCACATCAAAACCGCCACGATATTCTCCTCTTCGCTCAGGTTGTAGCAGCACACTGCTAATAACGAGGAACCAGACCACTTTAAAAGACCGAGCGCGAGGGCGCAGGAGCCTGGGCCAAAGCGCGTGACTGACGTCATTCCCGAGACCTCATTTCACGTGAGAATCAAACGAGCAGGCGACCCGCAGGTCACCCTTGTAGGTGTGAGGAACGGTGTCGTGGAGCTGCTGCCTGGTCGCAAGCGACTGCTGGTCGCATGCCCTTTGCTACTTGCAAATGTGAATGGGCATTCAATGCCCGTTTGCAGTAGCGAGTCCCTTAGTTCACGTAGTTCACGTATACGTATATAGTAAGTGCTTCCGCGAAAATACAGTTAAACGCAAGTTTGAAGGAATGCACGGCGAGCGCTCTTAGCAAAATGAACAACGCGTCCTCGCTGTAGATTATTCTTTGCGGCATAAGAAAATAATACGAGTTGCTTGCTACGATGAGCAATGATATCTATTGTGCAGCCTGTGGAGCCGCATGAACGTTATCATTTGTTTGTTAATTCCTTTGGCGGAGGACTAAAACAAGCACTGAACTCCCTTGGGGCATGCAGGAGTGGAAATGCCATTTTACTCTTTTGTCAAGAGGAGTGAACAGGACCTTTCACTCTTTCTCGTTTGTAGAGAGAGTAGATTGAGACCTGCAGGAGTAGCGAGGCTCTTTTACTCTTAATGCAGGAGTAGCAGTTCTTAGAGTGAACAACGCAGTCAACTTTGCGCTTATTGCTCTATTAGAGAAGCGTTGTCTATCTTAGCCTTTTCATATGAGAGGGCTCTATGCACTATGAGAGGCGCCACCTAGCACATCATGCTGGTTTAAATCGGGCGGTACAACATTCGGCTGGCTTTTTCCGAGCGTTCGCTTCTGCTAACAGCGCCTCAATGCCTTGTTACTTTCCTCTCAGTGCGGTTGCGCACCCTCGGTATCTCGGGCAGTTGCAACATATCGGCTCTGCGCCGGCACGCCAGCGGTCGCTGGTGGTGGGCTCTGAAATGGCTGCGACAGTCTCGTCATGTTCAACTCGTGTTCTGCACAGTCTTCAATCAAAATAATTAAGTCTTCTGGCGTTTTTTCGCCGTGCGCAGCGGCAGAGATCACCTGCACTACAACGTCAGTGAAAAAGGACTAATGGAAAAGGAAACGTATGGAATAGAACTAATATAGCGGCCTTCATTGGTGACTGCCCCTGCCTTTTTGACGACACACCACTGCTACTTCGCCGGTGTGTGTATGCAAATCCAGTGCATGTGCACGCTTTCAGACGATTACGGCAGCGGATTAGGCAGACCTGCTTTTGTTCTCACCGGGAATATAAACGGGAATAACAAAGTTCATCTGTAAATGAACGGAACGAAATGCTTCCGGTAATATTGGGGTAATATCGGGATAGGCAAAACAATGCGATCGACAATGGAAGGAGTTTAGGATGCGCGCAGCGTTAGGAACAACCTAGCAGGTGATTTCCAGCTTTACCTGTCCGTTATGCGCATCTATTCACTCTGTCGTAGGACGCTGATGAAGCAAACAGTCGATTCTTACGTGATGTTGCGGAAAACACGCAAGATTTTGCGGACAACGCGCATATTAATACGCGCATGTTAAACATGAAATGCAAAAATATGCATACCACAACCAAGCACACTCCACATTGAAACAAGAGCACACCTCTACTTCGCATGAGGCATTACTGGGCAGTATATGGGCCGTTCCGTAAAGATATATTTGCGAAAGTATTAAAATCTGCCCTTTAGTGCGCACTATTGTTTCGCTCCGCCCCTCACTAAAAACTGGAAACGACATAGCCAGCCACGAATCCCGTGCATTCGTGGCAGAGATAAAGAAATTGGTTTTGAGGAAAGGAACTCGCGCATAATTCGTTCGACACGTGAACCGCAGTGGAAGGCTGTCGAATTTCGATGGAGGCGAAATTTCGGAATCATGTGTACTGTGCGATGTTAAAAAAACCCGAGACGGTCGAAATCTCCGCAGCCCATCACTAGGGTGTCCCCCATAGCCTGAGCTGTTTTAGGATGTCAAAACCCTGAAACGAAACGAAACGGAATTGAGTGAAAGAAAAAAGGATGAAAGAGGTTCGGTTTGGTTTATGTAGGTTTATCATCCCAGAGCTACTCAGGCTATGAAGGACTCCGCAGTGAAGGGCGCCGGAAATTTAGACCATTTGGGGGTCTTTAAAGTGCACTGACATTGCACAGCACACGGGCCTCTCGAATTTCGCCTCCATCGAAATTCGACCAACGCGGCCAGGATCAAACCCGCGTCTTTCGGGTCACCAGCCGAGTGCCATAACCACTGAGCGATCGCGGTGGCAGGATGAAATAGGTGCCGTAGTGAAAGGCTCTGGAAAAATTTTGACCACCTGGGGATCTTTAACGCCTACCGACATCACATAACACTTGGGCGTCTTTTTGCGGTTCGCCTCTAAAACGCTTCCGCCGCGGTCAGGTTGGAACCCAGGAACGCCTGGTCAGGAGCCGAGCGGTCTGATTCACCGCGGCGGGTGTGGCGCAAATCCCAGTGGCACTTGTTGGGCTTTCCGCCTTCTACTGTTGATGACCGGAACCAATCTCTGTGTGCAATGATGATGATCCAATCTCTGCTGGCCGGAAAGATTTGTGCGCCCAACCAGAGCGAAAGATATCAAAGCAGAGACGATCTTCTGTCCTTCTGAACTTTGCAAAGCGAATTCCAGTTCGCGCGATTATTGACCGAGTAAATTGCACCATAATTGTTGTGTGAATTACCGACAGTGATCGACTTCTTTTGCAAAGGAAATTTAGTTGGTTTACCAAAAGTTTGCAAAAGTTCAATAAGGATGACTCGGGAGGGCCTGCAGTTGCTACAGGCATTGCTATTTTTAAAATGGCAACCAATAATTGAGACAAATTTTCAGGCCATCGTACATAAAACATAGTGACAGTGACTGGAAGGGTTTAAGCACCGTGACAAATTTAAGAATAACAGTACTTTTTTAAAACGAATCTACTTGAAGTAGTTTATCTTTGGGGCGGATCGTCATTGTACACTGTTGTCCACTTCCAGCTTGAACATGACTCCCTTCCACCTCTATTCTGCGCAGCGCCTGCTGTTCCGCAAAAGCACGTCACCGCATTTGGTTTGGTCTGAAGCAGCAAATTCAAGCAGCAGAAGACGAGCTCAGTCGCACAATGCCCATTGTTTGGAGCACCGCCATCGCAGGGCCGTGGCGCATCGCTTAAAGGCTGCACCACTTCTCCAGGAGGGGAATGAGGACAACCAGGGATCGATGAATGCGAACTAGTGAACGACCTGCATTTACGGCAATTAACCCATTGCGCAACCATGTCATACCCTTAAGGCGTAGCTTTGGTGTCGCGTCCATTTTTTTATATACCGGGATAATTTATGCGAACAGTCCCTAAGCAGATGATAATTGGTATATGGACATTGTATTGTAATTGTTACGCTGATACAAATATATCAAGTATAATGCAAGATTTACAGAAATATTTTAAAGCTTTAAATGTTATCGGGAAGAAAAAATTCCTGAATGGTGGCATATACTTGCTTTCATCAACCGAAGAGGCTGCAGAATTTCCAGTGCGGGAATCAACCATAGAATTACGTAGTTCTTGGAGTGGCAGGCCGGTGCCTGGTTGCGATAGGCACTCGCGCAGGGCACGGTAGGCGAGGTGGTATACGCTCTCGGTGGTGTTCTTATGCACGCAGAGCAACATCCAAGGACAGTATCCTACTGCCGTGCGCAGAGCTACCATCACTCGCTGTTGAATGGTGTTGCCGGAGTAGTCGACGACCAGTAAGGGCTGCCCCGGCCACAGAGCTACATACACGGCACCGTGTGTCTGGGTCGGGTTCTCCGGCTCTTCGGTCAGCAAGCAGGCGGCGACCACAGTCCTCTGCACTGTCCAGCCAAGTGTTGCTTCGCGATGACCAATTCCCAAGGCAGCAGCAATGCACGTCCGCAGTGCGGGACACTCACCATAAGCAGGTGAAATCCCAAGGCAGTGCACCCGCCACACGTATATGCACTGGCGATGCGCCATCCAGCCGCGCAGCCATGCTATCCGCCGCAGACTGAATTCGTCGCTCTCAGCAGCTTGGACACTTTCGTATACCGCATGGTGAACGTGAGACGGCGGCAGTTCCCGGAGCCGCGGCAGCCACCACAAGTTCTCTTCGTCCAGAAGACAGAGATGCGCTGCATTGAAACTACGCAGCATAAATTGCAGATTTGACAAGTGGAAAGCCGCCATTGAAGAGCCGCTTTTCGATGCTTATGCGCTGTCCCTTAGTCAGCATTCGTCGGTGTATGCAAATACGCACTCTTCTCGACGAGGTAGGAAACGCAATCAGTTCACTGGCACAATTTTTTTTTTTCATTACATACGTATAGATGCGAGGCTTCATGTGCTTCTATTGGAGGAGCGCTCCGAGCGCTCTCTTTAGTGATACTGCTGATAAATCTTATTCATTTGTGTTGCATGCTGGAATGGTTTGATCTGATGACTCACTTCAAACCCTTGGCCTGGCGCTATGTCCTGAAGACCTAACACTAAGATGTTTTATCATTCTGTATCTTGCGATTCTGCGCTAATTTTCTGGAAGATACGAAAATAATCAGCTCATACGAAACATTTCCACGCGCTACCGAAATAAAAGAAAAAATCAGCAACGTTATCAAGTATGATTAATACGCCCGACGCAATTTTTAGAAGCATATCTTAACTCACGAGACCCTAGAGAAAAAGTTCCTAGCTGGTTGTACGCATATCCCTAAGTGCTTTCATGCTGCCAGGCTATGTAGCTCCCCTATTACGCGATTACGCTTGTCGGCCGTGCACAAAAAGAAAGTAATCGAGGGCTCTAGCTCTTGCTTCTCTGTCAAACGGATAGTAGCGCAAGAAGAGGCGCGTGCTCACGACGGCAGCTAAAGGCTTGAGATGCTTTCTTTCAGCGCGGATGCCTTCCCTCGCTGTATCGGTTGATACACGTGTTCCTGTTTTCTAAGGCAATCAATGTGATCTGCGGCTTTCGTGAAGGCTAGGAAAATATAGATACCTGTACATAGTGGAAACATGCCCATCATAGAAGACCATGCGTTCAAAGCATGGTGGCTTGTGGAGGGAAATTAGGGAGTTCCCATACGTGAATAGAAAAGCGAGGGCAACAATACTTATGCGCAAATTATTTGGAGAAAATAGGCTACCACCCCGCAGAGGTCGCGCAGTGGATACGGCACTCGGCTGCTACCCGAAAGACGCGGCTTGGAGGCAAAATGGAGGCGAAATTACAGAGGCCCGTGTACATTGCAATGTCAGTCCACTTTAAAGAACCCCAGGTGGTCGAAATTTTCAGAGCCCTTAACTACGGCTTCTCTCATAGCCTGAGTCGCTTTGGGACGTTAAATTCCCGTAAACCAAACCAAAAGATGGGCTACCTAAAATAACTTTAAAACCAGTAATATGCGTTGTGGGGCTAGTTGGTTCATGCTCATATTTCTTTTATGCGCATAGAAAGACGACACAATAAGACAAGGTAGACAGGACTTGAGTTGAACGTTTCGCTCCGTCCTGTCTACCTTGTCTTATTGTGTCGTCTTTCTGTGCGCATAAAAGAAATCTGAACTTTAAAAGGCGCAACGAAAAAATGCAAACTTCACAGAAGGCAGTTCCGTTAAGCTTCATTTCTACCGAATGTTAATAAGACCGAAACTAGAATAGGCGTGTTCTTTTTGGGATACTAATTAAATATCTCTAATTAACACTTTAGAGACAGTTGAGAACCACGCCGCCCGCTTTATTGTTTCAAATTACTCACGACCAGCAAGCGTATCGGCACTAAAGGCAACTCTTTTGTCTTCCAGCTCTTCCTTTGCGCCGTAAATATTTTCGCTTATATTTTTCCCAACGGATCTATTATACTAACCCTATTCTAAAATATCAGTTACTGCTTCCTCCATCTTAGGTATCCTCGCGCACTGATCATAATTTTGAGGTAAGAATCCCGCTCTGCAGAACCGCCCTTTTCTTGAATTCTTATATTCCTCGAACTGGAAATGACTGAAACCACCGCCATGCCTTCATGGCTGCCATCACCGATGTCGAACATTTCAAGAAAACTACTTCTGATTTTGTATGCCTCCGCTGTAATGCCTCCAGTACCTGAGAGTATTGAAAATAAATAAACTGTAAAGAGGAAGATGAGCAGCGGCGGCCGCCGCTCCGCTAGCGCGCGGCGCGAGATCGCTGGCTGGATGACCGAAGCTCGGACCGGCATTTTGACTAGCTGTCGCTAAGTTCCTTTCCCCGGAAATCCTGCTACAATTTGGTGGAGGTGCGTAAAATGGAGTCCATCATTCGCTCGAAAGTCGCTGGGGCATTACAAAGGCCGAAAGGCATGACGGTAAATTCGTACAGGCCATCTGGTGTACCAAAAGCCGTCTTGGCACGGTCAGCCTCGGCCACAGGGACCTGCCAGTACCCCGAACGCAGGTCTAAAGAAGAAAAGAACTCCGCGCCTTGGAGGCAGTCAAGGGCGTCATCGATTCGCGGCAGCGGGTGAACGTCTTTGCGGGTGATCTTGTTAAGCCGCCGATAATCGACGCAAAATCGTATTGTGCCATCTTTTTTCTTCACTAGAACCACAGGAGAGGCCCATGGACTACTGGATGGTTGAATGACGCCTCGCTGAAGCATGTCGTCCACCTGAGTGTTGATAATCTGGCGTTCGGCTGCCGAAACTCCGTACGGGCATGACGATGCGGCAAGTGGGCTCCGGTGTCGATCTCATGGGTCACGGTAGACGTGCGGCCGAGTCGGTTTTGAGCCACGTCGAAAGAAGAGCGAAACTGGTTCAGTAGGTGAAGTAGTTGGGCGCGTTGCGGTGTGGCAAGACTGGCGTCGACGGAATCGGCAAAGGCATCGTCTGTGGCCACAGCGGGAGATGCGGGCAAAGTAAGAGAATTAGTAGCAAGAGAACATGATTCGGCGCATCGTTCGGGATCGAGCGAAGAGTCCACGGGCTGAATGTGGCCAAGGCATTCGCCACGGAGAAATATGCAGGGGCTCAAAAATTCCGTTTCGACACAAGCCACACTGATGACAGTTTTCTACCCGGCTCTCTCGTCTGGCTTCACGTGCCGTCTACCTCACATGGCCTTTCGTCCAAACTTCTCCCCAAGTACCACGGACCTTACCGCATCGTAGAGCGCACTTCCCCGGTCAACTACATTGTCGACCCGGTGACACCCTCCACAGATCAACGCCGACGCAGCCGCGAGACTGTTCATGTGTCACGCCTGAAGCCGTACTATGACCCGTGTGTGTTGTCGTCTCCCTGACTCGCCAGGATGGCTTCGCCTTCAGCCCGGGGGTGATTGTAAAGAGGAAGATGAGCAGCGGCGGCCGCCGCTCCGCTAGCGCGCGGCGCGAGATCGCTGGCTGGATGACCGAAGCTCGGACCGGCATTTTGGCTAGCTGTCGCTAAGTTCCTTTCCCCGGAAATCCTGCTAAAAAACAAAAAAACTAAGAGCTTAAAGATCCCTGGTCAGGCCTCATCTTGAATACGCGTCAATCGTGTGGCCACCTCATCTAGTGCATGACAAAGATCAACTTGAGTCGGTACAGCAGAAAAGCAATCAGAATACATTTTAACCGCTATGATCGCAACTTTGCCCCTTCAAATCATTGCCACGTGTTATCACCAATTCCCTCGAGCATATACAGCAATGTGACCAGCTTGTCAACCTACACAAAACTGCGCACAAGTCCGTTTCTTTAGCGGCCCCCCTTTCATTCTCTAGTCACTCTGCACGTGTGACGTGCCGGACCGATCTTATGAGCATTGCACCATTCAGGCCTTCGCTTGGTTGCTATAAATTTTCTTTTTTCCCGCACACAGTATAGATGTGGAATTAACTTCGTGGTTCCTTGCGACAGCTGAAACCTGAGCAGTTTTTGAAACAAATGCCGTCTTATGTATTGTGATTTTCATTTTTATGTAACCACTCTTGCAATGTCGCATATTGAGACAGCAGTATCTGCAAATAATAATACTGTCACGAACTAGAAGGAGGGCGGCCACAGACGTATAGGAGACCTCATAGCGGTCGATTTTAATCCCACAAACCTAGACAGCACGAGGGCTTCTGACGCGACTGTGTCCGCATCGTCGTCCTCTCTGCTCAGGGCGGAGGCGGCGCGGCTCAAACTTTTGGCAGTAGTCTACCCTAGCCTCGTGAAAGAAAAGCGGCATCCCGATGCGGAACGCAGTAATTACAAAAAATGAGAGAAGCAAAAAAGGAAACGTATACAGGAAAATTAGAGAGTAAAGCTGACAAACAATTCTTAAGGATGAGAAGCTGAGAAAAACAAAGGTCAGAATCACATGCAGAAGGCGGGAAAGCTGTTTATATACAGCCTTAGGAGCCCTGAAGTGATGCGAGAGTTGCGAGATCAAGTGGACCACATGCAGAATATTTATTCGTAAGCAAAGTTCCGTAAGGAAGGGCTTCCTACTTCATGCTGCCTACGCGGACAAAGACTTCGTACAGTGTGAATTAGTTAGTGGTGCAGGAATTTTTCTGACAACCCTTTTTGGCGGACAGGGGTCGACACTCACATGCCGTTACACAGGATATAGAACCTTCTCTGTGGCAGAGGTTGTAATTTCGGGTCCGTCTTTTCCGGCCTTTTCATGAGTAATCTAGCTAACTGACGCATTTGTTCGGCTTGGGCGACGATTGCCAACGTGTCTGGTGCCACGTCGTCATCCGCGCTCGAGAGCTCCTCGTCCAGCATCATCCACACTTCTCTCCTGTAGACAATACGGAACGCGGTAAAGCAGGATATTTCCTGAATAGCAGTGTTAAACGCAAAGAGTGCAAAGACAAACACGGACAAGTACGGAAACACCACAAAGCGCTGACTTCACCAAAACTTTATTGCTGCGCGCAGCGTATACAAATACCCTATTGCGCGCATGCGCAGCAACCAAAGAAAAAAGAGGAATATGTCAGGCATTATCTGGCACTGGCATCACATTGCACAAGGGCCCACCCTCCCACGAACAGGCAAGCAAAACACAGAATATAAAACTATCACGCACGAACTCAAGAGGGCCAGAATTAAATACCCACATTCGTGACTCACTGCAGGTTACATTCTTGGCGGTCTTCTTTAGAAGAACCACGATACTTCACAAATACGCGAACAAATTGGCGAGGGAGATGGCGGAAGCTTCTGAAATTGCTGAGAGAGTGGACGATTGTGTCAGCCCTCCACTGGTGTTTTTGAATGAAAAAGAGCGCCAATTTCGCAGCACAGTGCGAAAATACCCCTTTCAGTCACGGTGTCTCCATATGGAGACGCTGCTTTCTTCTCACTTTTTCTCATCAAAATGGTATGATTCGAGCTGCAGCTTGGTGCGACTAATATTCGAGACACATGGCTAAGTGATACGTAGCGCCATCTGGTGTGAAACGGCGGAACACTACTCCGAAACAACGCTTCAAGATGGACGCCGCAACGTTTACGGGAGCTCTGGTGAGTTGTAGCAGCGACTCACCAGAGCTCCCGTAAACGTTGCGGCGTCCAAGGATACCGGCAATTGAGGTTACACTTGAAAATAGAACGATACCAATTGTCGAGGAAATAAGAATCCTAGGCATGTATATTAACAGAAAAGGGAAAAACAAAAGTACGCTAGACAAGCTCAAAGCGCAAGCTGAACTTGTCGTCAGAGCCTTCAGAAGGTATCTAGAAGGGGGGAAGGACTCTCAGAGTCCAGCAAACTAAGACTCACGCAGGCCTTCATCGTTAGCAGGATATGTTACGCAACCCCATTCCTGAAAATAAACAAAACCGAAGAAAATGCATTAGACACAATCATCAGAAAATGTGTCAAACGAGCGCTAGGGCTGCCCATTTCCACGTCCAATGATATACTGGAGAAAATGAGCCTGCATAACAATTGGAGAGAACTGACTGAAGCGGTTAGAACATCGCAAATCGAAAGGCTAACATCCACACCCGCAGGAAGAATATACCTAGAGCTAGCGAAATGGGCAACCGTAGATAGCACAATGAACACCAGAACAGATCTGGAAAGAGAAATAAGAGAGCATCTTATTATCGCTCCCATACCTAGAAACATGCATCCCATCCACGACAAAGGCAGAAGGAAAAGCAGGGTCGCACAGCTGACTGCTAAGCTAGGCAAGATGCCACAGGGAACCGTGGCCTACACTGATGCCGCGGTAGGCACGCTAGGAGACACCGTCTCCGTAGCCGTCGGGGACTCAGGCAGAGCGTTACGCGTTGTAAGACACCTTGACTTAAAACCCCTTGTGGCGGAGGAGGTTGCAATAGCGATCGCTCTAACTCAGCCAGGTACCAAATACGTAGTAAGCGACTGCAAAGCCGCAATTAGAAATTACAGCAAGGGACGCATCCACGAAATGGCGGCTAAATATCTAAAAGACTTTATTCCAGCCCACAATATTCTAATTATCTGGACCCCAGCCCACTCGGGTCTGGTTGGAAACGAGGCCGCCCACAGGCTCGCCCGCTCCTCTTTACCTCGGGGAGCCGTGGACACCTCATACGAATTCAGCACTAAAGAGGAAACCAATACCTTTAATAGCATCACAGACATTCAGAAAAAGAACAAAAGGATCTATCCTCCTCCGGATAGATCGCTTAGCTCGGCTGAGGCCTATGACTGGAGAAGACTCCAAGCTAGAAATTTCGCATCCCCGCTCTGGAGGAGCTGGACAGGAGGTGACACGAGGGAGGATGCGGAGGTGTGCGAGTTCTGCGGGCATACCGCTACACTCGAACACATACTATGGAGATGCCCCAGTGCCCCAGGATATGGCAGAATCAATAATGAAGAGGAATGGGAGACCATACTCAGAAGTGCCGACCTTAGCATACAACGATACGCTACCCGCCTGGCAGCAGAAGCTGCGCGACTATACCGTTGCTAGTCTTCCAGCTGCGACGCTGCCCCTCCCCGGACGCCTGCGTGCGGACCCGGAGGGGCACGGGTCTTCTTCTGGCGGAAATAAAGTTTCTTTACTCACTCACTCTGGTGAGTTGCTGTTCGAAGTTCTTTTTTACGGTGATGTACATTATATATTAAGGGTAATAAACACCTGTTTCCTGTACAGAAAGCTCTATTCGAACGAAAAACAGTCAGTGTTTCATTTCGTATGATTTTACCTAGTAGTTTTACCGCTGATGAGAACCGCGTGTACAAATGGGCACACTGTGACCTAACCCATACATGTTTTAGCATCGCCGGGGAAGGTCACTTTGCTTTGCCATTTGCTGTGTGTTGATTTTTTCTTGCATTCATCTCCACTAAGCCATCGAGAATCATCTAAAGACTCCCACAAGGCCAATTTCTCTGCAGCTGAGAAAATTTTTTTTGGCTATTGCGGACGGCAACGAGTCGGACGCTTACCTCTCGGACGACGAGACCGAAGTGTCCGACGATGTTGTGGATGTGGTATGCATACTTAGCAAAAGTATTTCGTAGTTGATAGCAGAGCGGGGCCCTAAATGATTGCGTTGTATTTTTTTTATCGTAGGACATTGACTTTGGAGGTGGAAGCATCGCTTCTGCACCAGAGGCCGTGCAGAGCAGCGACTCAGATGAAGTTGGAGATGTTGTCGTAAAGAGGACGAAGAAGAAGAAGAAGAAGCCGGCTTGACAATAGGGTGGTAAACATCGCCTCTACGCAAGTAGGGCATGGTTTCGTTTGTGTCGCCAGCAATTGGAGTGAGGCATCGAAGGAGAGGGTTGAAATACCCTGCCCAGAAGCTATTCTGGAGTACAAAATTACGAAGAACTTTAGCGCTAAAGTGGTGAAAGGCGAAAGCCTGAGTGCTGCATTCTGCTACGCGATTGTTCACTTCACATTCTGTTGGTGCATTAATTAACTGCCAATTAATCACGCTTAATCTTTGCCTTTAGGAGTGGAACGCGACAGCGTGTTGTAGCGCTGCCAGGGAGTCCACGGAACGCCACCACTCGTTCGGCGCAATGCGTTGCCCCGCTTTTTGAGGAAATGAAATGGCGCTGTAATTCTCTGTCATCTGGGTGGACACCTGAACCGCACCGTGCAGGAAGGGAGGAAGTGGAGTGAAAGAAGAAAGAGAAAGAGAGGCCGTAATGAAGAAAATGAGAACTGTATTTGAGGAAAGGAAATTAGGCAGTAGCTGTCTGACATATCTCTGTGGACACCAGTCAAAAATTGTATTTGAGGAAAAGAAATGGGGCAGTAACTGTCTCACGTGTTTCGGCGGACACCCGTCAAAATTCGCGCGCAGTGACGTCACGACCATTTCGACCAATCTGAAACGCGGACAAATTTGCTAACACGTCTTGGTCACGACAGTATGAGTCATTAAAGGCTTTCGCCTTAATAGATTCATGGAAGGAGTGGACAAGCTGGACTTTGTGATGGCCACACCATGAAAGCGAAAACCAGAAAATGGCCTGTCAGAGTAATGTGCCGCTAGACATCACTGGCTTTGGCCAACTCATGGCTGGAGTATGTGCGAGACGCCAGAAGCCAGGGACTTCCGAGAAGAAAGGCCCTCGACATGCTCGCCTTCCAGACTGATGTGGCTCTCACTCTACTTCAGTGCAACAAAGAGGCACCAAGGAAGAGAGGGCGGCCGAATGTTGACTCAGCTGATCCACCGCCACGTCGCTCACACAATGCTGGTCCGTCACCACCACACGCTGTGAGGTACGACGCCAAAGAGCACTGACCTCAGCAGGTCCAGCTGCCGTTTCCACAGCGGTGCAAGTACGAGAAATGTTCGGCAAAAACCAGGGTCCGCTGCAGGAAATGCGATGTTTTTCTGTGCATTGCAGCTGAGAAGGACTGTTTTTTCCTTTGCCACAATCAGTGAACCTTTCCATGCACCATTCGCACACTCTACATTAAATATTTTGCCTCCTTGTTGCAAAGTGCTTACATATAATTATTATAAATATTTTTTAAGAAAAGCAGGATTCAGTCACGATGTCTCTATATGAGGACGCGACCGCAATTGTATAATAGTTTTTCTAGAGAGATGAAAACTTCTTCTTTAGCCTCTGGGCATCGAAAACATCGAAACCTGTAAGTATGCAATTTTTCTTCAAACAATACTATAGTTCGTGACTGAAAGGGCTACCTACGCTGCATACAACAAGAATTCAGACTTCGACAGTGTATGTTCACTTTCGCGCTATTAAACTGGACATAAATAGACGATAACTTCATTTGGAAACGTTTGCAGTTTGTCGGGGAGAGCACTTCTGCATACGAGTGCACAAACGTCTGCTCATTAGCAAAATACATTAAGACAGGCGTGAAGGCGGTGACTCTCCCGAATGTGCTCTGTATTTCGCTGGAAGTAGCCCGTAAGGATGTTAACGCGGTTTTCGCAGCTCGCAACGTCCAATCGTGCTTTGTTTCAACTGCGGCATTTTCAGACATCCGCTTCCACATCAGCTCACAGTCGCTCGAAAGGATTCACCCTGACTACGCCGAAGTGCAAACAGCGATCTTTGTCACTTTTCAAGCGCTTTAAACGAGTGTAGTGTAGAAAATGAGCCCTTGAGACAGTGAAACTGGTAAGCGCTCTCAGACGCGACCATCGAGCCAGAGGCAGACATCTTGAAATAACCGGAAAACCGGAGGCATTTCCGTACGATGCGACGCTGCACTAAACCGGCGCGCCTGCACAACGGAGGCGCCGCTCCGCTGACCCGCTAGCGGGTGAGCGTACTGCGCATGGGCACTTGAGCCTCCGCCCCGCTCAGCTCTGTAGCGAACCACAAAACCGGTTAGCTAAAAGTGTTTAATAAATTGTCAACTGGGAAGCATTAAAGGCGTGGCTCGCAGCGTCAAGACAGTTCGCTTAAAAACAGGCTCACAAAATCACTGAAGTGCCTGCCTCACCGCTCGTATAACTGTTAAGGCGATTTTAGGATTTTTTTTCTCGGCGACAGCAACTTTAAAATTTCTTCCTGGAACGTTCATCCACCTGCGCATCATGAAATGACGAAAAAATTCTAATATAAGAGAAACATATTCATAGTCACCCTTCAAATCATCGCTGGCGCACGCGCCGCGGAAACTGATCACCATATCGCTGCTTCAAGAATAGGCCACGTGAGGTCCGCAGAATCGCTGGAACGATCGCGCCGCGTTTCTCAGTGCACTAGGTGCCCCGTCAAGATGTGGACGGTGCGAATGAGTGGTGTTCCAGAGCAAGTCAACCACGGTGCCGTTTCCATAAACGGCAAGGTATACTCGTTCGGCTCTTTTCACGAGGATGGGCCTCACCCCTTAAGGAACCTCGTCGACGTGTCACTCTTCAACCCTCCAACGTCGCAGTGGGATATCGTGCTAACACATTCGCCGTTGAATGGCCAGCCGAATAGCATTTTTCGTCGCACCGTTGTCGCCTATGGTCACTGCGCGTACCTTTGGGGCTTGCGGAACGGCTGGCAGTCGGAAAGCGTCCTGTATCGTTTCGACACCAACACCATGACATGGAGCTGCCCACAAGTGAATGGCGATGCACCGACACCGCATTACGGCGCCTCAGCTTGCATGGTCGGCCAGCACATGTATATCTTTGGTGACGCGGATTTTTCCCAAGATATCAGCGCGCTTGACCTGGATACCTTGGCGTGGCATCGTGTCCCCACCAATGGAGAGGTCGTTGCTCCGCGACCTTTCCACACAGCCTCTGCAATCGGGACCCGCATGTACGTGTGGGGAGGTGGCATAGCTGCCACTTTTCTCGCTGGTCGCTTGGAAAATGTCTACTCTTTATACTACCTGGAAACAACCACCTCGACCTGGGTGCGCCCACAGGTACAAGGCCTTCCCCCCGTGGCTCGGTACGGGCATTCAGCCTTTGTCTACAGAGGCGAGCTGTACATCTTTGGGGGTTACAACCAACTTATGGACACTTTCTGTGCAGACATGCACAAGTATGACCCCGAAGCATCGTGCTGGACTGAGGTGAAGCCGTGGGGCTCAGGACCGTCTGCCAGGTGGTTTCCAGGCTGCTGCATTTCTGGCGAAAGAGTGTTTGTCTTCGCCGGATATGGCCCGGAAGCGAACATGCAGGAAGGGGAGATTATTGAGGAGGAAGCGACGCTGACCGATCTTCACGTGTTGCACTTGGAACCGACACTAGTGAACTTATGCCTGCTTGCAGTCATCGATGCACGACTGGATGTAAGCGAAATCCCACTAATTAGAAATCAGGTCAACGCTATTCTGTCACCCAAATCGCAGTCGCTAAGCAGATGCTGCACTTGTAGCAAATGGAGCCCCTTCGACGAATCTATTTCTCGTCGCCGATAAATGAGCTTTCAACCTAGATACCTATCTCGTGAATAAACACTTTTACTGTAAAAACTTTTCGTCTCACTCTCAGTATTCTGACGCAGCAATGTCGGTAGTGTTCACTTGATAATGATGTAGCAGTTTGTTAATTTTTAACAACACGACAAGTTTGTCCGAAGGAATATTTACTCCTGTATATCGATTTCACTCTATCCTGGCTGCTTCTTCTGGTATTTCAGGATATTATTTCGCTTCAGTCTCGAGCTCGTGTCTAGCTGCATGTAGCACCTACGAGACATCTTTTTCAAGACAGACGGCAGTGCGACTTTCCTGAGTAGACAGTAATCCTGCATTTAAGATCGGCGCCAAGATGGATTCTTCTACATCTGCACTGCTTTGGAAATGACACGGTTTTCCCCTGTTCTTCCTGTTCTTGAACCACATATATGCTGGCAGTACAAAACGCGCAATGAGAAAGGCCTAGTACCGTATGACTCTGCCCATTCCAAGCTGATCAAACGAAATATGGCCATGTCATCTTTTGAGCAGGCCATAAAGAAATCATGCAGCCACAAGATGCAAGAAAGCTTCCATCTGCAGGCAACACGCCTGAGAAAAGCCGGCTATCCGACACCTTTGCTCGTTTCCGTGGCAGAGAAAGTGCTAAGAAGGACAGTCCGAACAAAGGACCAAGGCAATGCCAAAGAAAAGAAGAGGCCTGTGGTTATCCCATACGTCCATGCACTTTCCCACAACCTGAAAAAGGTTGCACAAAGACACGACGTAAAAGTTGTTTTTTCTGCACCCAAAAAATTGAAAGCAATGTGCGCGAAAGTAAACGACGAAGACAATGCCGAGAAAGAGGTGTCATGTGGCGTCAAACATGAGACAAAGTTCGTGGAATGCCGCGAAGATGTTGTGTATAAGATACCGCTATCATGCGGGCAAACGTACGTTGGCCAGACCAGTAGGTGCCTCAATGAGAGGCTCAGAGAACATAGGCGCAACTGCAGTCTTGTCAACTCACCGGGAAATCTGGCAGCGCATTGCGCCAGATGCAAAAATTGCACACCTCACTTTAAGCAGACAGCAATACTGCTCGGTTCAAGAGAGAAGCTAATCAGGGAACTTTGGGAAGCATACTGCATACAATCAGGAAAAGAAGGGCCATGTGTAAGCGTGCCTTCTATCGAGCTCTCAAATCAGGAAAAAGAATTTTTGGAAAAATAAAAACAAACAGCTAAGTCAGAAAGATAATGCATGTTTTTTACTGCTGGACAGGACGTTAAAAGATATCTTGCCATGACGATGTGATCACGGATTTGTTTTTGTTTTTGTTTTTGTCTTGACAATGCCTATATATACATGCACTCAGAAATAAACTTGCAGTTGATAGTTTGCGCACATCTATTCTGTGTCGTCCCTGATTGTGTCCCAGTTCCTTCGTAAGCGCAACAATGCACGAGAATAACAACCACCAACTAGCCCAATTTGAAACTCTCCTAAAGCATA